>NW_027509237.1:327500-412033 GCF_048541705.1 Temnothorax americanus
ACAGATAAATGTGAAAATTTTCGACCTATAAATGTCTTACCAATTTATGAAAAGGTATTAGAAACTGTAGTTAAAACACAAATGTATAAGTATTTTGAAGAAAATAAGTTATTAACGCAGTATCAATCTGGATTTAGGAATGGGTATTCTTGCGAGACAGCATTGCAATGCACGACATCTGATTGGAAACAAGATTGTGATAACAATAAGTATATAGTAATTGTATTAATAGACCTTAAAGAGCGTTTGAGACGGTTGACCGTGAACTGTTGTTGAAGAAGCTAGAAAAATACGGGCTACAAGAAACAGTTCTAAAATGCCCTGGTAACCATTCCTTTGCAATTCTGCTGTAAAACTGCACGAAAAATCGTGCACTAACTTTCGGGCAGATAATGCGTTTTCTATTTCTAACTTTGACTATTTTTCTGTTGGCAGAAACTTGCTCTCGTCGTAGTGCAACAGAATTGTGGAAGATATGTGTATGCATTTACATATAGCAAAATAGTGCAAGAAATGTGGCAGATGCTTGCGCAAATCGCAATGCAACATAATCGCGCTAGATTTGTAGCAGCGCCTACTGCTACCCATAGAACACAAAATATTTTTAAAATATTTCTTAGAAAGATTAAAATAATTTACAAAAATATTTTTTATATTTATAGCACCGCAGTGGTGTTGGGTAAGCCTTGCGTTGTATTGCTGGCGAAGATTGTCGCGAATGTCATGATTTTGCTTCGCGCTTCGCCGGAGGCCTGCTTATATTAGATCCCAACTGAAATTTACTTGCGAGTTAGTTTTACCATTATGCGCCGCCTAGCGGCATTGTTGCAAACTAGCACATACAGCAGAATTCAACAAGAATTACGGCAGATGCTTGCGTAAGAAGTAGAGCAGCAGAAATACAAATGATTTTGGCAGAAATAAACAAAACAAGGCAAATGGGAGCTCGTTCGCGACGATGGACGGGCGACAGTAATAAAATATTACAAATTCAACAATTTGAATAAAATATATATAATAAAGTAAACGTTTCGGTCCTTGATTTGGACCCTCCTCAGTACATATAGCTGGTCGAGTGAAATGCAGTGGTCACAAGTAGTCAAAAATGCAGTTATTCCGCTCTCCGATTATGAGAGTGTGGATCTCGTATCCTCAACGTGACTGTTACTTTAATTCCATAAAAAGAAATAAATTAAACAAATATATATAGTCATACCTTAAAAAGTGATCACAAGAGTTACCTGACAGTCAAATTGATAAGATATACGACACCATCTCTCCGCGTAATACAATAAGTATTACGCGGCATTTTTGACTACTTGTGACCACTGCATTTCACTCGCCTAGCTATATGTACTGAGGAGGGTCCAAATCAAGGACCGAAACGTTTACTTTATTATATATATTTTATTCAATTTTTGTAATATTTTATTACTGTCGCCCGTCCATCGTCGCGAACGAGCTCTCATTTGCCTTGTTTTGTTTATTTATCGTTATTGAGAGCGTTATCTTTGTTATTTTGGCAGAATATACCGTACATCTGATTTATCAATCAAACATTTTTCGAAATTCGTAACGCCAAAATGGACCGTATAGCCTACATCTCACAGCACGAAGCTATAACAGTTTCACAATTTCCACTTAACTTACAGTAATTATTTCTATAAATATTTATAACATAAATTAAAAACTACTTTAATAATATTGATGATAATTATTTACATTTTATTTTAAAATATTTATTATAATCTTTTATTTTCCGGACATTTATAATAATATTTACAAAATATTCAACGTATATATTTTCAAAATATTTAAATCTTTTTTATAAATATTTTATAAATATTTTGTGCTGTCTGGGAGTTTAGCGCGCTCGGCTGTTCTTTTTCTGACGGGCAGATGCTTGCACGCTTTTTTCGCATTTCTGTCACTCGGATCTATACGGCAAAAACAACAATTTAAGCGACATTATACACTTGTGAAATTTTGCTGCAAATATGTTTCAAGCGTCTAGCACACTCGACTGCTCTTTTTCTCACGGGCAAACGCTTGCACGTTCTTTTCACGTTTCTGCCGGTTGGAGCTGTACTCAAAAGATACTTCCATATTGTTTTCACATTTCTGCTACATGTTTACTTTTAACAAATAATATAAAATTTTACATTAGCTTCTTACAGCAGACTACTGCAATAGTACAGTAAGTACTTGTTCAATCACAAATATTATGCACTTTTGTCGCAATTTTGAACTGTTTTCTTGCGCACTTCTTCGGGACGCATCTGAACTAGCAAACTGGTTACCAGGGTGGTTTGAAAGTTATCTAACTGATAGAAAACAGCAAGTCAAATTTAATGGTGTGTTATCAGATGAAATTGATTGTAATGTAGGAGTTCCACAAGGAACAGTATTAGGGACATTGTTATTTATTTTATATACATAAACGATATTATTAAGATATTCAGAAACATAAGGCTTTTTGCAGATGATATGATAGTGTATCGTAAAGGAGAGAATGTTGATGATATTATTAACGAATTAAATATAGTGCTACAGGAACTCAGCAAGTGGTTTAATGTTAATAAACTAAAAATAAATATAGAGAAGACAAAATTTATGATTATAAAAGGAATAAGAAAGCAAATCGTGTATAGAGAAGGAATTAAAATGAACAATATATATATATAGAACGCGTTAAAATTTTTAAATATTTGAGTATAATAATAGATGAACATCTGAATTTTAAAGAAAATGTAGATTATATCTGTAAAAAAGTTAATAAAAAAGTAAGTTTGCTATGGAGAATAGGAAAACTATTGTATGATAACACAAGATGCCAAATATATAAGAGCATAATTGCACCACACTTTGAATACTGCAGCACTTTGATGTATAATATGAATGAGAGCCAGATTAGAAAACTACAAATATGTCAAAATAAAGCAATGCGAACAATAATCAGATGTATAATAATATTTACACGCCAATAGATTCTATGTTGGAGGCTTTATGTTTCCAAACAGTAAAACAAAGAATTGAAAGAAATGTTTGTATTTTTATACATCAGATAGTATTAGGCAAAGCGCCGGAGTACCTGTAATGTAAATTAAGTAGGCAGCGTGAACATCATGATTATGATACGCGTAGGAGAAATGACTTATGTATAAAATTGAGTAATACGACAAATGCGCAAAGAAGCATCTTTAGTAATGGATTGAAACTGTACAATAGTTTAAATGAGTATATCAAAAGCGCAGATAATATAAAGGAATTTGTTAGACGCCTGCGAACTTAACAAACAACAGACATGTTTATAAGCTGTATATATGTAGTCATTGACTAATTAATAATAAATCACTCACTCACTCCCTCTCCCTCTCCCTCTCTTTTCCCTCTCCCTCTCCCTCTCCCCCCTTATCTCCCTCTCTTTCTCTCTCTCTCTTTCTTTCTCTTTTTCTCTCTCTCTCTCTCTCTCTCTCTCTCTCTCTGAAGTTTTAAATGCTGGGACTATTATCATGTTGCCAATAATTGCACAAGACAGGAAACATGCTATAAATGTGCAGGATATCATAAGGCGAATGAATGTACGACGGCAAAGATGAGGTGTGTAAACTGTACCTATAAGAATCCAGACGTACAACTTGAAGATAAATGTTGAACACGAGGCGCTGGATTCGGAATGTCCGATATTTAAGAAATTATTGGAGGAGGAGAAAAAAAGAGCCGGCTGGGAAGATTAAAAAAGCAACCACAGGAAGAAGCGGATTTACTCTGGTATACGAATGCACAAAGCTTATTGGCACATAAGGATGAAATTCAACATCAGATTATGAAGAGGGTGAATCCTGCGATTCTAGCGTTACCCGAGACTGGATTGACTGTAGAAATTGAGGATAGTGAGGTCAATGTACCTGGTATAGTATAGTTAGTTGTAATACTAAAAATAGAAATACAAGATATATATGTTAGGGATGATATTAAATTTAGGATAGTTAAAAAGAAAAAGATAGTGTCAAACTGTTGGTGCGTGGTGGTAGAAATAAGAGAGAATTTGTATAAAGGTATGATAGCAGTAGTGTATCATTCGCCGAATGCGTCAAATAGCGATTTCGTGAGATTTTTTGGAAGATACGGTAGAAAATTTAATAATAAGGTATGACTGTATAGTGATAGAGAACTTTAATATAGATATAATGGTAGATTCATTTTACACAAAGAAATTAATAAAAAATTATTAATGCAAAACCTAGAGATGAGGCAATATGTTGATTGTCTAACGAGAGTTACAAAAGATAGTCGAATGATTATAGATTTAATTTTTTTGAATAAGGAAGTAAAGGTACAAGTGAATGAGAAACTTAAAATAACGGACCATGCATGGCTAAAATTTAATATGAATAAAAAAAGAAATAAATATAAAGAATTTAAAGGTAGGGACTATAGTAAATTTAATGTAGATGATTCTTAGAATAATAGAAGAAAGAACTGACCAAGGTCAAGGGCTAAATATAAGTATAAGGACTGAGAGATTTGTTAACAGTATAGTAAGTGTATTGGATACTGTAGCATCTAAAAAGTTTAAAATTCTGAAAGTATGGGAAGAAAAAAATGGTTTTCAAATAAAATAAAAATGGCAGCAGTTAAAAGGGATGAGGCTCACAGTAGAGCAATAAGTACAGGTAAGGAACAGGACTGGGAATATTTCAAGAATGAAAGAAGTGCAGTAGTAAAACTTATCAGGGTAAAAAAGAAGGAATATTATAAGAATATGATAGATAATAAATAGGAGTAATCATAAAAATATGTGGAAAACTTTGAAAGAAATAATTAAGGGTGAGCAAAGGGGTTCAGAGAACATTGATAATGTAAATTTTGAAATATTAGAAGACAGAAGAATGTAATATAGCTGATAAATTTAATATATATTATGTAAAAAGTATTAGTAACATTGTGAAAGCTATCAGTAACAAGAGGATAAAAGGCACAGATAGGAGATGATCTATTTATGTAATTGAGAATAAAAGAATTATGGAAAATTTTGAGCCAATTAGTGCAAGAGATCTGGAACAAATTGTTATGGAACTACCACGAAAGAACGGAACAGATCGAGGAAGGGATAAATAGTAATATACTGAAAATGGTGCTACATGTGATAAAAGATGAGTTTGTAGGGGTGATAAATGATTCGCTTAGGACAGGTAAATTTCCAGAAGGATGGAAAACATCCACGATAATACCAAAGGTAAACAAACCAAAAAAAGTGAGCGAGTATGAAAAAGTATTAGAATTAGTTGTAAAAAAAAACAGTTGAAAAAATTTCTAGAAGATAATGAAATAATAACCGAACACCAATCGGGATTTAAGAAACAGCAGTCGTGTGAGACAGCAATTCAAAGTTTATCCAGGACTAGAAGTTGGTAGTTGAAGAGAAAAAATGATGGGAGTGTTATTCCTGGATCTTAAAAGAGCGTTTGAGACAATAGATAAAGTAAGATTAGTGAAAAAATTATATCAATATGGAATAAGAGGAGTTGTATCGGAATGGATAAAATCGTATTTAAGTAATAGAAAGCAGCAAATTAGATTCAATGATATATGTTCTAAAATAATTGATACAGTATATGGCATGCCACAGGGATTCATATTAGGACCTCTATTGTTTATTTTGTATATAAATGATATAATTAAAGTCTGTCCGAAGGGAAGTATATTTAAGTTACTTGCAGATGATACGACCGCAAGTGTAACAGGTGAAAGGTTGTGTAACAGGTTGTGAAGAATTAGAAATAAAACTAAATATCGTGCTCGGTATAGTTGAGAAGAACGGATGAATATGAATATGTTAAAAATGAATGCAGATAAGACCAAATATATGATAGTTAGAAGTATAAGGAAAGAAATAAAAACAAACATGATAGTGAAAAGTTTGGATAGAACTGTAATAAAGCGTGTCGAGAAAATGAAACATCTGGGTGTAATGATCGATGGTAAACTTTGTTGGGATGATTACTGTGATTATATATTAAAGAAAATAGGGAAAAAAGTAAGTTTTCTGAATAGAATAGGAATAGAATAGAATAGGAAATTATATATCGGTGTACACTGGATGTACTGTGTATAAGTCTATCATAGCGCTTTATTTGAATATTGCGCAACGATGTTAGTGGGCATGGGTGAAACACAACTGAATCGACTGCAAGTGGCACAAAACCGTGCCATAATAAGAGTCATATTACAATGCTCGCGATGTACAAAGGTGTAGAATTGATGCTGCAAACCCTTAGGTTTATAAATGTAAGACAGGCTGATTTACAATGTATGCATTTTTATTTTTAAGATAGTAATAAGAAGCATAATGCTAAAACATTTGTAACGATGCGCTTCTTACGCCAAGGCATCGTCCCCGGCCACCACCCGCCGGATGCCGCCCGACCGATCCTCCGTCGGGCGAGGACAGGGCGCGGTGCGCCCACAATTTTAAGCTTTTGAAACGCACCGTGTGCGCGGGAAATCCGCCGCACCGGTGCCTTCCCGCACGACGCCGACGAGCGCCGAAGCGAGCCGATCCTCGCCGAAGCGAGCACACGGGATCGCGCCGCTCCCATCACCACGTCATCGCCTGACGATCGGCCTCCCTCCTGCCAAGCTCACCGCGCCGAGTGATATAAAAAGCCGGCGCGCTCGACGAAAAGACACTTCGTCGACGCTACAGCTTTCCGCTGCTCCTGGCGAAGCCTACCCAAGCCTACCTTCCATATCCTAGGCGACGCGCAAAACGAGGTTCAGGGTGTGAGCCTCTACTGAGTGTTCTCAGAGTGTCTCCGAAATTCCATCGCATCTACTCCCGACGGCTACGGCACCGCGGGGTCGACAGCGCATCACCCTGCTTAACTCCCGAGACGATCTCAAAAGGATTCGTGAAACTTCTCGAAGATCTGACTTAGGGCAAAGCAATGGTCCACTGTCGATCTGTTCCTGCGGAATCCGCATTGACGATCGCCAATAATTTTTTCAGCTATGGGCTCTATTTTTCTATACAACGCACTGGAAAAAATCTTATACGCTCAGGAGTGAAATTCCGCGATAGTTTTGGCAATTTTTTTGTCACCTTTCTTATGGATTGAGAAAAGGACACATGTCTGCCAGTCTTCTGGCATGCATTCCGAACTCCACACCAGGGATATAAGTTGGTGGATCCTTGAATGTAGTTCTACACCCCCAAACTTAACGAGCTCTGCGGTGATGTTATCCTCACCACCAGCTTTACCGTTTTTCATTTCTCTGATAATATCCACTATTTCCTTCCTGCTTGGGGCTGGCACTTCCATTTCATCCTCTGGTAGAAGTATTCCGTTGTCCTCCTCCTCCGAAGCTGTGTATATGTTAAGCGTTGATTGAAAATGTTCTTTCCATCGCTCTAGTATTTTTTTTTCCTCCGTTAGAGTGTTTCCATTTATATCCAGACACAAATTTAGTCTGGGCTGAAAGGAGGCGCTGTGCGTTTTTAGTTCTCTATAAAACTTCTTTGCCATATTCTGCGTGTGGGCTGTTTCGATTTCCGCGATTCTCGCCTTCAGGAACTCTCTTTTCTATCTCCTGATTTCCTTTTTCGCCGTTGCTCTCAATTCTTTATACCGCTGCAGATTACCCCGCGTATTCCTCGCTAATAACTTGTTTCTTGCCTCAGTTTTTTGCAGGTTGAGCTCTCTGCATTCGTCATCATACCATTCGTTATCTCCTCTGTTATTTTTTTTTTAATAAACTCAGTTGCTGCATCCTTAACCGCTGCATGTATTTCCCTCCACTGGGCATCCGGTGGTTCTCGCTTTTCGTTGACCTGGTATCCATGCTGCAGTTTCTCGGATCTTGCTGTCTGAAAACTGGCCCTGATTTCCTCAGACCGAGAGGCTGCGTTAAGTACTGGCAGTGAATATCGAAACGCAGCCTACATACACGATAATAGCGGATTCCGCTTTTCCGTTCAAAAGTGCGGGACTCAACTCGCGGAAACGCGGAATCTAGTTACTATTCTGTTCCGCGCTTCCGCGTTTCCGCGTTTCCGCGCTCCATGTAATGGCACCCTCAGACTGTTGTGTGTGTTACATTGTAACTGATATACTCGCGTTGCATAAAGATCGAGTGTACTGCGAACTGAGTAAAGATGGATCTCAAGCATTTCCATATCCAGAAATTCGACGGCAAGAACTTCGCGCTATGGAAGTATCAAATGGAAATTATTTTTCGAGCGGAAGCAGGATGCTCGACGTGGTATGTGGAACAAAGCCACGCCCGGAAGCGGCAGGCGCTGCTCAGGAAGCATGGGATAACCTAAACATAAAAGCGATGCTACTGATATCTTCAGGTATAGAATACGAACAACTACTGACTGTGGTAAGTTGTCCGACTGCTCCCGAGATGTGGACTCGTTTAAAAGCGATACACGAACAAAGATCGGCGATTAATAAAATGACACTTAAGCAGCAATTCTTTAGCTACCAAATGTCGGAAACAGACAGTACCGCTCAACATATAAGCAAGATTGATGCAATGGCGGTAGCATTGAGAGACGTCGGAGAGGTTGTGAACGATAGTGACAAAATTGCAAAGGCGCTCGGCAGTTTGCCAATTAAATATCACGGCTTCGTCACTGCATGGGATTCATACGATGAAACAAAGCAGACGTTTGACAACAACCTCGAGACTGCTGAAAGAAGAGCAACGGTTAACTCAGTTCGAAGAAACGGCAGGAGCATTTGCAGCGCTCAACATAAACAAAGGTAACAAACAGAATCCAGTAAAAGCAGGACAGAAAGGTAGCGGCTCTCAAGAAAAATCAAGTAAAATCGATAAAAAAAATATCGAATGTTTTCATTGCAAAAAGAAAGGCCACTACAAATCGGAATGTCGCAAGAGACTGGCTAATTTAAAACGTGCAAATAAAGAGAAGGATACGAAACATAAAGCTTTGAGTGTTGAACTGAAAAACATTTCTACGTGTGGAAATGAGAATGACTGGCTCGCAGACAGTGCTGCATCAAAACACATGTCGTATCATAGAGAATGGTTTGCCACATTTACTAAAATCGAAAACAGTAATATTTCTGTTCAAATAGGAGACGATTCATATGTTCGAGTAGAAGGAATAGGCACGATCAAAGTTCTGGCGAAGATTAACGGACAGTGGGAGCCACGTACACTCGAAGATACTTATTACGTCCCAGGACTTCGAAAGAATTTGTTTTCAATAGGAGCGGCGACGAACAAAAACTTGAAGGTGACTTTCGACAACAAGAAGATGGAGGTGTACAGTGATAAGCTGCTAGTCACAGGCATCAAGCAAAGTAACCAATGCTACAAGATATTCTTCAAAACAGCTACCAATGATCAAGCGAATGTCTCGATGCTAAACACGATTATGCTGTGGCACGAAAGGATGGGCCACGTCAACTTTCGAACGCTTAAGGAAATGGCAGATAGTGGACGACTTCCAGGACTACAAATCAAGAATCTCGATGGGCTATTCTGTGAGACGTGTCAATACGGTAAATTGCACCGTCTACCATGCCAGAAAAATCTAAATTCGCGAGCTCAGGAACCTGGCGAGTTTGTTCATGCAGATTTGTGTGGTAAGATGACACATCCTTCCGTTGGCGGTGCCAATTATTTCCTATTATTTAAAGACGACTGTACCTCCTACCGAACGGCTTATTTTATTAAACACAAGAGTGACACTTTTTCAAAGTTTGTCGAATATCATAAATTCGTTGAAAATCAAACCGGTAACAAACTAAAAAGAGTTAGAAGCGATAAAGGTAAAGAATTCGATAACGAACAGTTCAAGCAGTATTTTAAAGAAAAAGGAATCATTCATGAATACAGTGCTCCGTATACCGCTGAGCAGAATGGACGAATTGAACGAGAGAACAGGTCAATCGTAGAGGGTGCCCGGACCATGTTGCTTGTAGCCAACCTTCAACCTGGATTATGGGCAGAAGCTGTCAACGCTAGCATATATACTTTGAACCGAAGGCCACGTGAGTTGGATGAGAAAGTACCATACGAATTGTGGTCAGGTAAAACAGTTACACTCAATCATTTACGTAAATTTGGCGCTGAAGTATATATTCATGTTCCAAAACAGTTCAGGTCCAAATTTGAAAGCAAATCAAAGAAGATGATTCTGGTAGGCTACGATAGAGATAGCTCAAATTACAGAGTATTCGACCCAAAAACATCAAAGATCACTGTAACCCGAGATGTTGTATTCAACGAAAGCAACAACAAAAGTCAGGACAAGGAATCCAGTTGTACAACCTTTTCGTATAAAACATGTGACATTCAAGAAGCTGTGGATCGAACGGAAGAAGAAGACAGACAAGCAGTTATGGAAGCAGAAAGAGACAACGTTGATGGAATCGAAGACAACGTGAATGATCAAGAACATCAAGGACGAGTTCTTCGAGATCGAAGTACACTGCGTCGCCCTACTCGCTTCGGTGAAGAACATTATCTGGCATGTGCAGCAACGGTTACAGAAGAGCCACAATTCTATAAACAAGCAATATCCTGTAAAGATGCTGATAAATGGCAGCTAGCAATGGAAGAGGAGATGGCATCGTTGAAGAAAAATAAAACATGGAACTTAGAGCCACTACCACCGAATCGCCAAGCAATCGACTGCAAGTGGGTTTATAAGATCAAGCGCAAACCCGATGGATCAATTGACCGATATAAAGCACGACTTTGTGCAAAAGGTTTTCTACAAAAGGAAGGTATAGACTATAAGGAGACCTTCGTACCTGTAGTAAGGTACGATTGGCTTTGAGTACTGCTGGCATTAGCAACGATCTACGATCTGGATATCAAACAATTCGATGTTAAAACGGCTTTTTTATATGGCGAACTTTCAGAAGAAGTGTTTATGAAACAACCTGAAGGCTTTATAAGCGATGACCCAAGTCTAGTTTGCAGATTAATAAAGAGTCTTTACGGATTAAAACAATCGCCTCGCTGCTGGAATGAGAAATTCATCGAATTTCTTGAAGAATTCAACTTCGAACAATTGAAAGCAGATAAATGTGTCTTTCGGGCGGAATATGAAGATGTCGTGATCTTCCTGGTACTGTACGTAGATGACGGCCTCATTATATGCAAGAAAAAAGAACTGATTGACAGGATTCTGGAAAAACTTGGATCACGATTTGAAATAAAAGTAAACGATCCAGAATGCTTTGTTGGACTCGAAATCAAGAGAGACAGGACAGCGAAGAAGATGTTCATCAACCAACGGAGCTATATTACAAGAATGATGGAGAAGTTTAATATGCAGGATTGCAAGCCAAACGCAATACCTGCTGATCCAAACACCGAATTAACAAATGATCATAGTCCAGCGAGCATTACTGAAACGCAAGATATGAGCCGAATTCCATTTCGTGAGGCAGTAGGGAGTCTAATGTTCGCAGCAATAGTAGCACGTCCAGATATTATGTTTGCCTCTAGTCAAGTGAGTCGATTCTTGCAAAATCCTGGTCAAAAACACTGGGCAGCTGTTAAACGGATTCTACGATATCTTCAAGGAACAAAAGACATAGGAATCATTTACAGCGGAGACACTGTTGATCTGAAAATGTTTGCGGATGCTGACTTTGCTGGCGATGTGGATTCACGCAGATCAACGTCTGGGTACATTAGTACTTTGGCAAACGGACCAATTACATGGTGTTCGCAACGGCAAAAGTGCGTTGCACGTTCCACGACGGAAGCCGAATACGTGGCTGCTTCCAATGCGGCTCAAGAAGTCGTCTGGTTACGAGCATTGCTTCAGGAACTGACTGGACCGATGGAACAACCCACGAGGCTACTGATGGACAATCAAAGCGCTATCAGATTGGTCAAGAATGCGGAACATCATAAATTGACGAAACATATCGATGTCAAATTTCATTTTATTCGTGAGTGTGCTGATAACGGTATACTTGAAGCCATGTATGTATCTTCTCAAGATCAATTGGCTGACTTTTTAACCAAACCACTTCCACGAGATAAATTTAACAATAATTGCATTTGCTTATCTATTACTTCTTTTCATAAAAATTAGCAAATCAAAAGTGGGAGTGTTACGAATATAAGTTTTATTTCTAATTTTTTTAAATATTATTTCGTTTATTGGTTTTGTATCTCGCACTCTTATATTCTAGTTAGTTAAGTTGAGTTAAAGTACACTCATGTACACTTTTCTAGTTACTTAAGTTGAGTTGAAGTGCACTTGCACATTATACACTTATGTACACTTTCTTCTATTGGAGGGCGCTGTAACACACACTAGTCCCACGAGTCCCGACAAGACAAGATGTCGGTATATCGCCGTTTAGCAATAAAGTAACGTTCGTGTGTGCAATATAAAAGACAAGCTTCATTCCATTTCCCAGACCTTCAAAACAGTAAACCTCGTAACAAAGCTCAATCCATATCTCTATTTAATACGCGCGTATCAAGTGATCGGTGTAGACTAGACCAATGTGCATTTCACGTATATACTTCCATTGTTCTATTAACGTGTGTGTGTGTGTGTGTGTGTGTGTGTGTGTGTGTGTGTGTGTGTGTGTGTGTGTGTGTGTGTGTGTGTGTGTGTGTGTGTGTGTGTGTGTGTGTGTGTGTGTGTGTGTGTGTGTGTGTGTGCGTGCGTGCGTGCGTGCGTGCGTGTGTCAGTAGAAGAATTTAATTAAATATGATAGCATTCTGCACATGCACACACTTTTTTGTAACACAATAAAAATTTTCCATTTTAATGCCTTGCTGTAATTTTCATTAATTATCCATTTTCACACAGCAAAATATATTTGAGATATAGCCAGATATCTTTATGCCTACAATTTTAAGTCAAATCTGAGATATCCTATAATATTTCCAGATATTCACAGAATATAGAATATCTGCAGGACATCATTACTCGATATCACATTGTTGTATATAAACATATCTGCTTTTAAATGAGGTATAGATATCCGATATATATGCAGAATCAGATATTATATCTGAGATAAAATTATCATGGGTTTTTATAATCTTGGAGATGTCTCTAAGATATTCTCATGATATCTTGCGCAATCAGATATTCCGTCATTCAGATATCTTCTAGATATCTTAGTGATATATTTTGCTGTGTAGGTTAAATGCGTTCCATTTAGCTACATTACAATTGACAACAATGTTTCCTATAATTAATAAATCATATATATTATATATGTATATATATATATACATATATATGAGATTTAGTAAAGCATTAAAATAGAACAATTGTATTGTGTTACAAAAAGTTTGTGTGCGTGTGCAGAATGCTATCATATTTCACAAATAATGTCATAAGTTATCATAAATCTAATTATCTAGTTACAAACAAAAAAATGATGAAAAGATGAGAAAAATTAAAATATTATTTAAGGCCCCTGGGTGGTCTCGGAAAATGAGTGGCACGACGCGTACTGGAGGAAATTTGTAGCTTGATCAGAGCTGGTAGATTTAAGCCGCGAGCCACTCGAGAGTCGGCTGGTGGGGGATACGCACACAAAAAAAAGCACGTACCTGTGCACTCAGGCACGTGCTTTCTCTTGTGTGCGTGTCCCCCAACAGCCGACTGAGCTTAATATGCTCGCAGCTTGAAAATTCGTCGGTAAAAATAAACAGCGATAAATATGATGTAATCCATAAGTCTCCGGCTTAGAATTGTCGTGAACTATTCGACAGGAAGTCCAAGAAAAACACGTTAAAAAGTGGACAATTGTCTTGCGGAAGATCTCATTGGTAAAATAAGTCATTAATTGCACTAAAAATTATGCATTAGTGAGCTTCAACTTTGTTGGTTATATCAATGTGTTGTCCATTGCCTCAAATAATAATCCAATAAAGTACCATAAACCGTTTTCCAGAACAGTGCTACACCGACCGCATCAGCTGTCAATTTTTCATTGTTACTACACTTTCTATATTAGGACCAGCAAATTAATGAGCAGATAAACATACAATATGCTTTCATCTTTCATTTGAACGCTTGTATTCAATCGTACGGTGACTCCTTCTTATTTGAGATCTTCCGTAAGAATTGTTCATATTTCATCGTCTTGATTCAAGATGGCTGACATGGGTATCCAGGACCCTTAAGTATACAGGTAATTGATGCCATAGAGAACAATTGTAATAATAACTAATTAATAAAGGATAGTTTTACTCTTACTGTTATATAAAACTATAAGAGTATGTTAAATATGAGTATAAGCAAGAAGGAAGCTTTGGGGAGCCTAGAGGTCCGCTAATCTGATCTATCTGAAAAGTCACGCAACGTTGGATGCTGGGATGCAACGTAGGACTACTTGGGTGGATGACCGGTACTTCCTTGTACCCATCCGGGAAAAAAGAATTAGATCTGCCGAGATATGACCAAATCTGGTTCATCAGATCTGGCCAGATCTGCAAATTGTCTCTATTTGGCTAGATCTGAACAGATATAACCAGATCTGATCAGATATAATTTGATCTGCCGAGATGTAATTATTTACTAAAAGTATCCAGATCTGCCTAGATATAATTTAGAAATTGAACGAACTTACCTTAAGTGAAGTTTGACTATAATTATGCTATCTCGTCCGGATGGATATATGTGTAGTGCGCCCCCTGCGCAGTTACCAACAAGCGATTTTAAAGACTCTAAAAGGCGCGTTTTTCTCGGTCCGCGCGCGAGTCGAGCGTCCCTTCCCCGCCGTAGCGCTTCATACTTTTAAAGCTGCAAATCTGAAATTGGGTATTGGGAGGGTGGGACTATCCATCCGGACGAGACAGCATAATTATAGTCGAACTTCACTTAAGGTAAGTTTGTTCAACTTTTAAATTATGCAACGTCTCGTCCGGATGGATATATGTGTAGATATTTAAAGCCCAGATTTGCACCCGAGATCCTGTTTGCGATACAGAATCTCAATCATGCATTGGGCAATACAGAGAAGATCAAATTGTTATTAAGAATGGTTTGGTCCGCAAAAGGTTTAAAGATGAGCAAGTATTGCGGTCTTCCAATCTTCGAAGTCTTGAGACTGGCTGGAATTCTGATGACCAAGGTTTCGGTAATTGTTTCGGTAATGTTTGAAAGTTATATAGCTGCTAGCGTTTGCAACCCTTGAGCAATTGTGAGCGCGAGAAGCGTCACCAACTTTCTAAAGAGGACTTCCAGCGAGAGATCCTCCTGGGGGTATACTTCATAAAGTAGATGATTACCTGCGCCGGAATCCCAAATAAAATTGTATCTAGGACGCTGTGGTTTCAGCGCCGCCACCTCTTAAAAAATTCTTCTCACCAACGGGTGTGAGCCTATTTCTTCTGCAGAAAGCAGAAAAAACGGTTAGGCGATACGTTCAGAGTTAATCTTGTCAATTTTTCCCTTTTCTTATTCGTGAAGAAACAAGTTCAAAAAACTGAAACCCAAAATTCAATCAAAAGTTGATGAATTGTCGCGTTTCTTGTCGGCCTTTCGATCAGCTGTACGCGACATGAACATGTGGCAACGCCGCGCCGTTGGCACTGGCATGATAGCTGTTTACAGCAAAGAGATGCAATGTCCCGACATTTCTCTTGTACGGATGTCAATTGAAGTCAAATCTTGAACTGTTTACATTTATCAGTAGATAAATTGATACATAATCGAATGAAAAGTTACATTATGTAACCAGTAATTATACTTTCTTTTATTTTTTTTATTTTTGATAACTGAGCTATTTAATAAAAGCTCTCTCAATTACCTAATATTAAAAATGAATTATATAGATATAGAACATTACAATATTGTTGAAAAATATACGTACATTTGATAAAAAATTGTCAACAAGAGGAAATAATTTGTTTAATTATTATCAATTCTTAAGGATTGTTCCTTATTCTTAAACTATTACATATAAATATTACATATAAATATTAATAATAAATAAAACATGGAAAATTTATATAAATTTCTGAACATAATCTAATAAAATGTCTAGAATATAGTCATAAAAAATTGTTTTCCTTAAAATCAAATTTAGGCTTTATATTGACTCATATGGTACTTTGCATCTCCTTGTCTGATAAATGGATGGAGGGTTCAAACTCCTAATGAGGTTGATGGTGCTTAAAGGGCAACTTATAATCTGTTACCGTTTGAAGATTCACTGGATCGGATGTATTTTCCGTCCCTTTGGATAAAAAAACCGGATAGTCTGCCGGCTCTGGTTACCTGATTTTACTTTAACACCTTCTGGAGCGGGACCTGCAGCGGTGTGACGACTGGCTACTGTTGCTCGTGGGTACTTAATTCACTGCTGAGCCTCCTTCGAGAGCGTCAAGGACGCATTGCCAATGTCCTTGGAAGACTTCCCGTCGAGACTGTTCTTAATTTGCTTACTGAAAGAATTACCAATTAATAAACTATCTGCCGAAATGGTATCGGTTTTGGTCTTGGCCAAAGTATTAAAGGCCGGCTTGATAAGAGCCCGTCTAGACAATTAAGAGAAGACGATAGTATAAATCTGCTATATTCTTTACTTCCTGTTGAGTTTAACGACTGCAGCACAAGCCTCGACGATGAGGAAGCTTTGCGTCTCTCGTCTGAGAAGGTCTGACAATGCCTCTCCGAAACCAAGGAGGGCGAAGCCGACCTGATCCTGGTTGATACAACAGAGTATTCATTTCTTTTGCTTATAGCCCTATTTTTTAAAGCCGATTTGCACTCTGGGTTTAGCTTAGGAGCCTTGATGAAGGCTAATTCCTCCGAGGAAGAGTGCTTCTTTAAGTAGAGCTTCTCGCTAATCCGCGGGAAGGCTCTTCCGAACCAACTCACACCACTGCTGAACGACAAGGTCGTTCCAGGTTCCAGGAAAATCTGCTGTTTGACATACGGCACCGAAAAATCTCTAGTTGCAGCGGGCTCCGCCAAAACTATTGTCTAGCTCGGGGGGGAACGTGGGCAAGCCATCATCTGAATGGTTAGTTACCACCGCTACAGCCGAAGAAAAGGTATTCCGATTAATCGGAAAAGGTTGTGTCGACTCCTCTGTCTGTGCCACAGAACTGGGATGAGCGTACACACCTGTAACATGCGGATCCCTTGGCTTAACCTGTCTAGCAGGACTTGCCATTTCTGCCGCTTGAGAGGCAGCTCTCGCTCGACTGGGACTGTCCTCTCTAATGATGTCGTCAGAATTTCTTTCTGCATCCGACTCTCGGTCAGTGTGAAATGCGAGAGCAGAGGACACGGTCGGCGATAAAAAGGCGACATGTGGATATCTAACCTCTCTCCTCGATAATACCTCGATCAACTGCGACAACTTGTTTTCCAGACCCTCGATGCGATCACGATGCCTGGACGACGATGACTTCTTCCTCTTCCTTGATTTATGCGTAGATTTGCCCATTTAAACTCGATAAATGACGGAAATCTTGCAAGGATAATAATCACGCTGTTGATAATCGCAAAACAGGAAAAACAATAATGGATTGCTACGGCGGGGAAGGGACGCTCGACTCGCGCGCGGACCGAGAAAAACGTGCGTTTTAGAGTCTTTAAAATCGCCTGTTGGTAACTGCGCAGGGGGCGCACTACACATATATCCATCCGGACGAGACGTTACATAATTAAAAATCATGAAGGAATAAAAGGCTATAAAATCATAAATATATCGATTCAATTCAAAAGTGTGCCACTTTATTATAAGCTTGCTACCGCATTTTGACCAAGTATTCTGGTCATTCTAAATTGATGTAATTTTAGATGCTTATAACATAAGCGTCTTAATTAAATAATTAAATTTATTGCGAAAAATATTACCTCAGCCAGAGTTCGAATCTGAGACCTCCCCCATGCCGTGATGGGTGTCGTACCAATTTGACCACTGAGGCATGTGGTAATATTTATTGCAATAACATGTATTAAGATGACAAATAATAATAAGATGGAACACCAATTTTCAGTCAATGGTGTGTATTCAAACAGAATAAGTAATTTTTACTTCGCCAGAGAATAATTAACCCAATTAAGAATATTTATATATTCAAATATCACATTAGACGAATATCGATCATCGAACATTTAATTTATTATAGTCAAACCTGACCAGATATCGTCAGATCTGAACAGTTTTCGATCAAACACAATCTCAGTTTGACTTATATCTGAACAGATATGGATAGATGTAATGTATTTTGGATCGCATTCGAGTACAGATATGGTTATATCTAAACAGATACAGTCAGATCTGGACTGTTTTGATGAAATTCAATCACAGATATGGTTCGATCTGAGCAGATATATGGTCCAATTTGAGAGATATGGTCCGATCTGAGCCGTCGAAAATCAGATTACACGCCATATAGTTATATATAGTTATACATGAACATATATGACCAGATCTGCGCAGACATGAGAAGTCATATTTTAGCATATCTGACCAGATAAAATTTGATCTGGTCAGATCTAATTCTTTTTTCCCCGGAAAAAAAGATTATATATAATTATATATAATATAAAATTTGGTGTTTTATATAAAATTTATGTAATATTGAAATGTATCGAATTGTGTTAGCAAAGATGTGTGTGTGTGTGTGTCGTGTGTCGCGCGCGTGTCGCGATGCCGTGTTGCCATGCGAAGAATCTATTAGAGAGTCGACCGTCTAATGACAACAGAGTGTTAATTTGTAGAGAGTCGTTTTTCGGAAGCAAGCGAGCAAAGGGCATTCGTTGCCCAGGCAACAGTTACAGAGAAGTCTTCGTATCGAGAAGTCGAGTTGTAATGTTTTGCGTCGTGCGTAATTTCGGAGTTTGAACGAGGCTCAGTCTCAGCGTAGATTGAGCGAGAGTGTTAATGTTCCCTTTGTATTTCTCATATTCTGTGTTAATCTTATCCCATAATAAACATTATACAGTTCTTATATCCTTCGAAACATTGGATACCATCTTCATTCCTACATTTATATATGGGTCCATATATAATTATATATGGGCACATATGATTCCAACCCACACAGCAAAATATGTCACCAAGATATCTAGAAGATATCTGAATGACGGAATATCTGATTGCGCAAGATATTATGAGAATATCTCCAAGATTATAAAAAGCCATAATAATTTCATCTCATCAGATATGATATCTGATTCTGCATATATATCGGATATCTATTCCTCATTTAAAAGCAGATATGTTATGTATACAACCCAAATAGCAAGAAGAAAAAAAAAGAATTCTTTTTAAATTCTTGATTTATGAAATTAATTCTTTTTTCATATTTATTTTCTGTTCTAAAATAATTCTTAAGAGTTCAAAAGAAATTAATTTTTATGTCATCAATTCTGAGTCCTTCTTCAAATATAAAATAAGTTCTTTTCATAAAAATTCGTAATAAATTCAAAATTATGCTTCGATACTATTCCAATATTTTGCATTTTGCCATCTGCACTATATGATATCTCGGAGGTATCACGAAAAATATTAGAGCCAAGTATCTCACAAGCTCGCCTTTTATCCTAGTGCGTAAGGATTTTTGCTTACGAGAAGGTACTGGCGCATGTGTACCTAGCCGCGTCGCGGCAGCACATGTTACTAGTGCTCGCCCGAGCAAAAATTTTCTAAGTCCCCTTGCGGCATGTTGACTTCACGCCGCGGTCGTTACGGCCGACGCAGCCCCAGCAAAAATTTTTTAAGTCCTCTCGCGCCGAGTTGCTTTCGCGCCGCTGTTGTTACCTCCGGCGCCGTCCGAGTGAAAATTTTACAAGTTCCCTCGCGACGTGTGACTTTCGCTGGAACGAATCGGTACGGCGTCCAAGTCCTCTAGGATTATTTTATTGGCTACGAATAAACTTGAGTTGATCTTTATAAAATATAAGAGCTATAACTATGAATCGAATCATATATTCAAATGTAAATGTTGCAGAGATGTCTTTTCAAAGATATAATGTGATATCGAGTATATAATGATGTCCTGTAGATATTCTGTAAATATCTGAAAATAAAGATATCTCAGATTTGACTTAAAATTGTAGGCATAAAGATATCTGGCTATATCTCAGATATATTTTGCTGTGTGGGCAAATATAACTAGATATGAACAATAGATCATATATGCACTTATGTATGGATATATATAAGATTCATATGGAAGTATATATAACCCTATATGATTATATATAATTATACAGGCGATTAAAATATATTTAAATATGTATAAATATTTCATATACAATTTGACATGATTATATAAGAGTTCATATAATTTATATATAAATTATATATAAGAAGGATTTATATATCCATGTAGATTATATATAATTATATATGATTATATATGATTATATATCATCATATATAAACTTTAAATTCGGTTTATCCAATAGATGGCATTTGATAGGATTCGTTTCTCGTATTTAAAATTTGACGAATAGTGGTATAAAAACGGTATCAAGAGACACACGGCACTGTCTCACGTCAAACAGTGCCAAGTTATAATACATGGAATAAATCATTTCACTTTTGATTCTACAGCTTATTTTAAAAAAATATACATCTTAATTTATCAATGCTTTATATTATCGAAGTTAACAGTTTTTTTTAAATATATATTGACTATATATAGTCATATATGATTATATATATTTACATATATATGATTATATATGTAATATATATATTTACATATATTTATATGTAATATATGTATTATATATATTTACATATATATGATTATATATGTATTTATATATAATTATATATAATCTTTTTTTCCCGGAAACTAACATGTTACTGTTAGTTGTACTTAGTGATTTCCTCTATTTTTGTGACTTCTTAAAACCTGGTGTGTATGGAGTGGAAGAAATCCACTTCATTATGTAACTAAAATTCACGTGGAAAAATGAAACTATGGGTGCATTCCACGTGGATATAGTATCGTTCTTGAGTGGATTGTTCACTCAAATATCCACGTGGATTCCACGATGCTGATCCACATGGCAATAACGTGGATTTCACGTACTGTTTTTATCGGATTACTGCATTTCTTCTGATTGGTGCTGCCATTGCATATGAATCAAAAGTTGGACCACAATCGTTCAGACTCTTACTTTCTGGGACTCTACTAGCGCTACAAGAAAATTATTGGAAATATTTCTAACGTTTCCATGACAACGTCTCTACATATGCGAGGCAGTAATGCCGTAATGCCTTATAATGGCTTATAATAGTGTATAACTTCGAAATAATCAAAAATCTTCAAGAGAAGAAAGTAAAGAAAGAAAGTGCGAGAAAGAATTGCAAGGGCCACAATTAAAATTAGCGAAAAATTTGATTGCACGGACGATTTAAAAAATATCTTCAAAGTTACATGAGATAAACGTTCAGTATTCTTTCCAAAACTGAAATATCTTTCAGTTATCTTTCACTCAAGGAAAAAATAAACTAAGCAATACTCATAAAAAGGTTTGTATTACTAATCGTAAGACAGCCCGACATTTACGGTTGCTACGGCAAAACATTGGAAAAAGCGCTGAGTAAATAAAAGTGGTTCAAGGTTGTATTGGCTATAGATGAAAATGACAACAAGTTAATGAAATTCACATAGAAGATAGATTTTAGACATATGAACATATACGTTATTAATAAGTTTCAAAACGGTTTACAAGTTTTTTTTAAAGTTATTGTAATTAATACTCAGGTAGAACAGAAGTTACAATGAAATCAAAATGACATCAAAATGATAGTAAAATCAACAAAAATCGTCATTTTGCCATCATTTTGACTTTTTTGTGACTTATTGTTTTACCTGATAAGTATAATATATTAGGTATACTATAATAGTTACTATGATTTCTTATAGAGATTTGCGAAAAACTGCGACATATCAAACTTAATTGCTAAAAAAATGATATAAAAAATGACGACTGATTTTTAAAACTTTTAAATTAATTGCCAAAGATTTTAAAAACAATATAGAAAAAAGAAAACCTGTACTTACTAGCAATTGTTACAAAGATATTAATTAAAAACTAAGCAGTTGTAAAGTTCTAGAAGTATAAGTTAGCGTTGAGGTAACTTCTTTGGATACAATTTTGCCATTTCAACGAAATCTGTTAACATTTTATTATACATTTAGGTGTTTTATTCTAAATTATAATTGCTTAATAGGAAATATTTTTCGGTCTAACAAGGGGACCTTCAGGCTAACGGATTTTTGTTTTTTTTTTCGTACTTACTGTACTTGAGAGTTATCATTCGGACATCAATTTCCCAAAGTATTAAGGCGCGCTTTTCAGAAAAACTCGAGAAAATCGACTTTGAAGAATTCCGAGCGCGCTATGTACACAGAATTTTAATTTTAATGTAAAATTTATCAAATCCATGTTAATTAATATTTAATCGTTTTCAATTTCGTTTTCAATGAAAAATTTACACCTTCTTATTTTGAATATTAGTACAAAAATGAAAAACGTCAGGTAGAAAATAAAATGGTTTTATATTTTTGAAAATTACGAGAAAATACAGCGCAAAAATGATATTAATAAAAATATTGTTTAATTTTTAAAAGTGAATTATATGATATAAAAAATATATAGTTTAAAATATATTGTATACAGTCGTTTTACACGTTAATATTGCACGAACCAGGATGATATTCATCGTAAAAGCAAGGGAAACAGTAAGTTTCACGGCATCTAGCACACCGTACAAAAGCAGATATTTTACAGGCAGATATTTTACAGGCATTTTAATTAATTCTCGAGAAAATTGCATTAAAATTCAATCTATTGTACATCACCAGCTGTTCTCTCCAATCTTTAAGAACATGATTCGATACGCGTGGCGATTCGCTTCAAACCTTTGTGATGACAGAGACATTTTTATGAACGTCAATGAAGTATGTTTTCCAATAGACATTTTAAAAAAAAACCTTGCGCCTGTAAAATATCTGCGTTCGTACGGTGTGCTAGATGCCGTGAAACTTATTGTTTCCCTTGCTTTTACGATGATTATCATCCTGGTTCGTGCAATATTGACGTGTAAAACGACTGTATACAATATATTTTAAACTGTATATTTCATATCATATAATTCACTTTTAAAAATTAAACAATATTTTTATTAATATCATTTTTGCGCTGTATTTTCTCGTAATTTTCAAAAATATAAAATTATTTTATTTCCTACCTGACGTTTCTCATTTTTGTACCAATATTCAAAATAAGAAGATGTAAGTTTTTCATTGAAAACGAAATTGAAAACGATTAAATATTAATTAGCATAGATTTGATAATTTTTACATTAAAATTAAAATTCTGTGTACATAGCGCGCTCGGAATTTTTCAAAGTCGATTTTCTCGAGTTTTTTTGAAAAGCGCGCCTTAATACTTTGGGAAATTGATGTCCGAGTGATGACCCTCAAGTACAGTAAGTACAAAAAAAAAACAAAAATCCGTTAGCCTGAAGGTCCCTTGTAAGCTTAGATCTTAGGCAGTTCAATATTAATTTCCGTGTATATGTATTTTATTATAATACAATATACATATATATTCCAATAACTTATTACTGCGCGCCGATCACAGTCGGACTTGAAACACAGCTATCGTTGGAATATTAAAAACCCTTCCCTCCCCAGAATTAAATCGACGCGATTTAATTATCTAAAAACTGTAAAGAATTTATTGCGAAAAATATTACCTTAGCCAGGATTCGAACTTCCCTCATTCCGTGAAAGGTGTCGTACCAATTCGACCACTGAGGCATGTGGTAATATTTATCGCAATAACCGGTTAATAAAATAGTTTGAAACGTCTTTCTCAGGCAACGTGAAATAAATAATGAGAAAACAAGACCGCTAATGATACACAATCGAATAAAATACCAGCCGTTTTCGATCTAAGCTTAGATCTTAGGCAGCTCAATATTAATTTATAAAGAAAAAACCCTTTTACTGATCATCGCCAAAGGACCCTGCAACGGTCATGGGGGGTTTTGGCTCCCATCAGTCAAATATAACAATAATGTAGGATAATGTACTTCATAACATGCTGATAAAAAGTGTCCATAGGCACCAAGCCCAAAAATGGACAGTTTCCGAGATATAAGGCATTAAAGAGTGGAAAAATGAGGGTTTCAGGTTTCAGCTAATGGCAGTTTGCAACAGGTTGAATGCCATGCTTTCACTAAAACATTTATTTGATTGCTTTTATTTATAACTTATAATTTATAATTTATAACTGTAATTCACAAGTCGGTTTAGTAGTATTATATTGTACTTTTCATACATTGCAAAAATTAACATTAAATAAGTAAATGATTCTTGCTTGGTATATATGTTGCATACATGTCATTCGATGCAATGACATTATATTACGTATGGTTTGATCATTGACTTGACTATGTGAACACGCATACTGTGCATAAGTATAATTCATCCAGCAATCAAGTAAATGTTTTAGTGAAAGCATGGCATTCAGCCTGTTGCAAACTGCCATTAGCTGAAACCTAAAACCCTCATTTTTCCACTCTTTAATGCCTTATATCTCGGAAACTGTCCATTTTTGGGCTTAGTGCCTATGGACACTTTTTATCAGCATGTTATGAACTACATTATCCTACATTATTGTTAAATTTGACTGGGAGCCAAAACCCTCCATGACCGTTGCGGGGTTCTTTTAAGGGGTATATGACACCTTTGAGCATGAACTTTTTTTACGATTTGTTTTAACATATAAGGAATAAAGCAATACGAAAATTGGCTTTAAGGGGTCTTTTTATTATACATTGAAGATGTAAAAAAAAAAATATTTTTGTATATAAAATACACCCTGTCAAAAGAGGCCGTGTGCGTCACGGGGGTCCAGCTGGTGTACATGATTTCGGCTGACTGGTATGATCTAGAACAGAAATCCAAAAAAATTCTTAATCTGTGATAGATTGGCTATGAAGGTACGTAGCCGTTTTTAAGATGGATTGTTAGTTTTTTTTTTTTTTGGGAACCAAATTTATAAACGATTTTCAGTGTAAATTTGGACACTTTTGTTCAAATTAATGTCAATTTCGCAAAAATCAGTATTTTTCAAAAATCCTACGTACCTCCATAACCAATCTATCACAGATTAAGAATTTTTTTGGATTTCTGTTCTAGGTCATACCAGTCAGCCGAAATCGTGTACACCAGCTGGACCCCCGTGACGCACACGGCTTCTTTTTACAAGGTGTACAAACATGATTTTATATACAAAAAAATTTTTTTTACATCTTTAATGTATAATAAAAAGAACCCTCTTAAAGCCGATTTTCGATTGCTCTATTCCTTTCCTTATATGTTAAAACAAATCGTGAAAAAGAGGTTAAATTTTATGCTCAAAAGTGTCATACCCCCTTAATACCAATCTTCCTTTAATGATACTCTATATAAAATTACATGTATAACTTATACACTTTTTAAGAAAAAATTGGTAACTCCTTCACACCGATCCTTTTTAAATTCAATACCAATTTACCTTTAACGATACTCTATCTATAAAAAAAAATTAAGCTTGATATCTCAAAATTTGCGAAAATTAGAGCAATTACGTAGATTTTTTTAGACAGAAATCGGTAACCCCTTTATTATTAGCAATTTTTCTAAATCTATTATAGGCTTCTTTAGTCTTTTTTACCCCTATTTCATATATAATTCTTTAAGATTCGGTTAATTAGTTCTTGAGTTATGTACATACATACACACATACGGACATTTATTTTTAATGCGATTTTTCGACGTTTTAGAACATTCAGAACACATTGGCATCGAAAACTAAAAAAAAAAAAAACAATTTTTTCCTCAGTCTTTTTTACCTCTATTTCATATATAATTTTTTAAGATTTGGTTGATTAGATCTAGCTTTATACGCGATCAAAGATCCATACACGAGATTTACGAAAACAAAGCTTTCTCTATGAGTGAAAACATGAATTTTTAAACGTATACACTACTTACCGCTCATTAATTTCAATACACCCATACATTTTTCTCTAACAAATTACCAATTCTTTAAGTAATCTGTAATTCACTTTTACCTAAATATTATTAATTTTTATGTAATTAGTAGATAATTTTTTGTCACTATTACTAATTTGCTAATTCAATAAAAATTTAATTTGTTGTTATTGCTAATTTCGTGAAAAATTAA
This sequence comes from Temnothorax americanus, assembly GCF_048541705.1. Taxonomy (NCBI): domain Eukaryota; kingdom Metazoa; phylum Arthropoda; class Insecta; order Hymenoptera; family Formicidae; genus Temnothorax; species Temnothorax americanus. Next base: position 353,704 of record NW_027509237.1, read on the forward strand.
AAAATAAAAAATAATAAAAGAAATAGAACCGTTACGAGATATACAATTAAATTAGAATTAAAAGCCATACGGTCCAAGCTTAGATCTTTGACAGCCTTATATTAATTTCCGCGCGCGCGCGCGCGCGCGTGTGTGTGTGTATGGGTGTGTGTGTGTGTATATATACATACATATATATATTTTTCTAACTTATTTAACTGCGCTCCGATTTTTTTTCCCGGACTTGAAACAGTTATTGTTGGAAGTAAAACCCTTTTCTCTCCGGAATTAAATCGACTCGATTTAATTATCTAAAAAGAATTTATTGCGATAAATATTACCACATGCCTAGTGGTCGAATTTGGTACGTCACCCTTCACGGAATGAGGGAAGTTCCAGTTTCGAATCCTGGGTGAGGTAATATTTTTCGCAATAAATTCTTTACAGTTTTTAGATAATTAAATCGCGTCAATTTAATTCTGGGGAGGGAAGGGTTTTTAATGTTCCAACGATAGCTGCGTTTCAAGTCCGACTGTGATCAGCGCGCAGTAATAAGTTGGAATATATATGTATATGTATTATATAATAATACATATACACGGAAATTAATATTGAGCTGCCTAAAATCTAAGCTTAGACTGAAAACGGCTTATATTCTTAATTGATTGTGTATCATAGCGGTCTTGTTTTCTCTTATTATGGAAATATTTTTCTTTTCAAGAATCAATCAGACTTGTCAGTGACATACATTCAAGCAGATGCTACTAACTAAAAGAAAAAGCGTTGTTGCTACGTTTAATACATGCCAAATTTTTTAAAATAATATCTTACCGAGATTGTAACATTTATGCATAAAATATATCTTTAACGGATTTTTCTCACTTTTTGTACCATATTCATTATTCTTCGATAACTTTTTTATTTTATTTAGATTTACGATTTTTATTTTTGTATGGATTTGGCGAACAGTCACATCCGACATTTTTAATGGCATAAAGAGTATGTAAAATATTATTAACATTTATCAACATTTTATTAGTTTATTTTTATGCAGTTAAAGCCATAGTGATCCTATGGAATCCAAAAAGACTAAAAATGTAAAAATTGTAGTGTTCTCAATATACGTCACTTTTTGCTGAGATTGTTGAGAATGATTTTACTGAGATTAAATACAGCGACGCATGACGCTGATCTTAGCTGGGCCTAGAATCATGCGCATAGCAAATGCTGGGGGCTTATTACGGTTCTTGAAACGAGGTAAAAATTACAAAAGTGAAGGAAATTCACTAGAGTATCTATGATTTCATTGGTCGAGTCTAGTAAATTTGTTCACTTTTGTAATTTTTACCTTGTTTCAAGAATCGTAATCGACCCACTGGGCTGTCTCTTTTCGCAAAGTTGCACGAACGCACGCTGATTCGCAGATCTTTATTAATTAATAACTCATTATTTACTGTGATAATCGTAAAACGGTACAGAACTTTTCTATTTAGTTTAATTCGCTCTATCTCTACCTCTGCGGGTATACACTTATTACACTGTTCAACAAAAAATTATTTTTTTAGCATAAGAACGAGAATAATCATTTCTTACACTTTTTTGGACGCTAAATACAATCCCGTTTACCAAATTGCTCTATTATGTCACAATTTTGAAAAATTTGAAATTAAAGTTGCAAAAAAGGACTATTTTAGTATGTTTTGACATATTGAAATATTTTTTAATTATATTATTCAAATCTTCCTAAGGGTTTTTCAAGTCGCTGAATACTAATTTGACGTCAAAGTTAATAAATTTGAAATGATGAAACCAATATAGAAATTTAAAAATGGTCGAATTTATATTTTTGATATCAGCATAACATTAAAGCGGAGAGCACACACTTCTGCAACACGTAAGCATAAGTCCATTGGAAATGACCAATCGCATTTGCAGTACAATTATTTTCGGCAAACATTGTCAATATAACACGTACTTTTACCATACTAACAACAGGAGAGGTACATGTAACCCAACATGTGCAGAGAAGCATTGGGGCGCAAGGCAGTGGACGACGATTTTTTCTTACGACAATACTTAATGATACCGTACCGCACAAGTTCGGTTTGTTTCCCACGTTAATATCGGCGATCCACACCACGAGTGTAGACGGTAAGGAAGATTTTTCTCAGGAGGGCCTCCCCCTGCGCAAGCCAGCATAAACAGCGTGGCATTAACCGTGGGGTCCTCCCGGCAGACCCCCAGCGAGTCTTCTCGCTCTCCTTCGCAAACTCGTTTGCCGCTAAGAGAAATTCTCCCTTTTTCGCAGATAAATAGGGGTGAACCTGTATTGCAGGACAATAATACCACCGCCCGGCGGAACAGCCGCACGTAACCCGGACGAAAGATGGCGAGGGGGACAGGGGAGAATGGAGAAGAGTTCGATTCTCTTGGGGGGCCGTTGGACCAGGGCGCTATGTGGATTATCATAATAAAAGCCGCCTAAATGTTATCTCGTATTAAGTCATACTTTTGTTTTCCTCTTGTGCGCTCTGGGAACTGCTTTTACGCACATAGCAAGGGAAGTGCGCTTCTTTATTTCCGCGCGCGACACACCCTGTGTAAAACTCGAGACGCACCCGGACGCCATTCAAGAGTGGGATGAGTCGAATCGCGTGACAAGACACGGCGCGAAAGACCTCCGGGTGGAATCCTAATAAGAATTCGGGAGATCTTCGACCGGATGATGCTCGATCTGAATCAGAGAGTTTGGAACTGGAACCTGTTTTAGGTTAGTTTAAAACGCGGAAATTTCAAAGATATGTCAGAACACGATCGATAAAAAGAGATTAAAACAGGCTACCACACACAGAGATAAGGTCCCTATTTCTACTTATTTAATATAAGATAAATGGTAACAAAACAGAGGTAAAAATTATTCTTTTATGTAACAATTAGCGAAAAAATTGATCACTTATCACGTTATGAATTCTATAATATAAATCTCTCAAAAAAAGCCACAATAAATAGCAGAGAAAGACTGTAAGCACAAAGAAGTCCGTTTTTTGTTAAAAACACAAATTTTTGACGTATAACTAGGGAGGGGGGTAACTTCGGGTGCACGACTGCAACGTTTTCTTGCAACGTTTTCTGCAACGAAAACATGCAACACTAATATTTCTCGAAAAGTATTAAAGGAAAATATACTTTATTATAGTGTTTTTGAAAGCTCTCGATGTGAGCTAAATGTTCCTGCAATTTATTTTGGTGGTTTTTATAACCGATTTTCTTGATATGGCAATTATTATAAGAACCTGACATCTCTGTCTGTATGTCTCTGTCTGTCTGACTGCGAACTACTCATTCGTTAATAGACCGAATTTTAAATAATTATATATGAAACAAGGGTAGAATTTTCCGGGAATGGCGGTGGTGAAGTTAATTTTTCGTAACCAATTTTTTTTAAACCGGTTGCGTAATTTTTCGGGAATTAATTGACCGAATCTTAAAGAATTATATGTATATATGGAAATACATATGAAATATATATAAGGATAGAAAGAACTAAAAAATATAATAAATTAAAAAAATTGCTAATAATAAAAGGGTTTCCGATTTTTGTTTAAAAAAAAATGTACGTGATTACTTTAATTTCAGCAAATTTTGAGATATCAAGTTAAATTTTTTTTATGGTTAATTTTTTGTTACCGATTTTTTAAAAACCGGTTTCAAATTTTTCTAATTTTTCGGGGACGGACCAAATTTTAAAGAATTATATAGAAAGTAGGGGTAAAATTTTCCGGGAATTGCCATCATGTGTATAATTTTTTGTTTCCGATTTTTTGGAAATTGGTACCAAAATTTGTCTAATTTTTTGAGAAATAATACGTATAATTTTTTAGGAAATAATAAGTATCTAATGTCCGACAGCGAGCTACTCATTCATTAACGGACCGATTTTCTTGAAACCGGTGCAAAAATTTTTTTAATTTTTTAGGGACGGACCAAATCTTAAAGAATTATATAGAAAGTAGAATTATCCGGGGATTGCCATAATGTGTATAATTTTTCGTTTCCGATTTTTTGGAAACCGGTACTGAAATTTTTTATAACCGATTTTCTTGATATGGCAATGTGTTCAGAATGTTCTAATACGTGGAATATTTCTCGAAAAGTATTAAAGGAAAATGTACTTTATTACAATGTTTTTAAAAGCTCTCAATGTGAGTTACATGTTCCTGCAATTTATTTGGGTGGTTTTTTATAACTGATTTTTTTGATATGCTAATGTGTTCAGAATGTTCTACGTGCTGAGATCCGATTCCAAAAATCAACGCCGGTTCTTTATTGGTCGTATCGTAGCGTCGTAAGTCGTAACTCGTAAGAAATTGACCAATCACAGTCAATTATTCTTCTCAAATTCCTGTGTAATTGGTCAATTTCTTACAACTTACGACTTGTACACGCTACAATACGACCAATGTAAAACCGGTTTTAAATATAAGATCCGACTATAAATACTGGCCTATGAATACTGGCCATAGAGACCAAAAGAAACAATGATACTGAGATATGTCTCACCTTGTTTTCGAGTGTGTAGGGTAATCTCGCGACAGATTCCTGCTAACCGCCACTGTGGAATTGGTATCTCACTTCCAAAGTCATGCACTCACAATCAGTACTAGAGACAAGTAATACCTGCTTATACATATCGCATCGCAGTGTATAAATAGTACATATGATCTGAGACATGCCTTATCGAGACGGTACACGTCTATTGATACATATCTCTGGGTGTGTAACCCGCTTCCCATACAACACAGAATATTCTTAAAATATTTTTAAAATATTTTTAGGAAGATTAAAATAATTTACAAAAATATTCGTATAATGTTTCTATGTACTACGTCCGCCAGATCAAGTCACAAAAATATTTTAAAAAATATTTTTAAAAAATTGCAAATAAGTATATTTAATAATATTTGTAAAATTTTTTAGAAATATTGCTTCAAAAAATAAAATATGTTTGACCCAATTAGCAATAATTGTTTCACGTTTGAAAGATTTTTTTAATATTTGAAAAATATACTTTACATCTTACTTTGGAAAATATTTTGTTTATTGATAGCATCGCAGTGTAGTGTTGGGTAAGCCTTGCGTTGTATTCCTACTGGCGAAGACATGTGTCGCGAATGTCATGATTTTGCTTCGCCGGAGGCTTGCTTATATTAGATCCCAACTGAAACTTGCGAGTTAGTCTCACCATTATACGCCGCCTAGCGGCGTCGTTGCGAACTAGCACGGAAAGATGTGCTACCATGCATTTTTCTTAATTAAGGTTTAAACAATTAAAAAAATTGTTTTGTTGCAAAAAATTTTGAAACTTAAAATACAATAATCAATGATGTATGTTTTACACATAAAAAAAAGTTTAAGAAATATCTTAATGGTTTATTATTTATTGTAAGGATACTTTATTTACCCCAATTAGGGGCCTTAAAGGGCTTTTTTATGGAACGTTCCCAAACCAATACATCCGGCGTTTTGAAGGGGCGTACCCAACCCTGTACAAGCTCACCCATCATCCTCTGAATTTATACAATGCAATGTTATCAACCAACCTTTTCAATCTATTAATCTTTCAACTCTTTTAAATCAGAAAGCTAATCCACCGATATCAAACTCTAATTATATTTGCCGTGAATCTCGTCCAGCTACATTCTCCTCCAACCGCCTCTTTCCTCCTCCCACTTCACCTCCCTTCCGTTTACGCACATTCTTCTATTCGTTAATACCACTGTGTTGCCCCTCATTCTTTCCTCTCTGGCTCTCTCCACCAGCTTATGTCTGTATGCTCTTTCTTCTAGTGTTAGTTCTTCGTCGACACCAATCTCCCATCTTCTCCATATCTCATCACTTCTTTCTATTACCTCTTCCTTGTCCTCTTCTTCTTCCAATTCCGTGAAGATTACAATCTTTCCATCCACGCCAATCACCTCCCACGCTTTTCTTATCAGTATATCTCTTCCTGTTACTTTTTCCATTATCGCTTCCAGCATCACCCTTCTTTCCTTTGGCCCTTCTCCTGCCACTCTCCTCCAGATCAGATTCTTTTTCCTCTTTTCAATTTTTTCTTTTCTCTTTCTCTCTTCTTTTCTCTCCACCTCCTTCCCTCTCTTCTCTCTTCTTCTTCTTATCTCCTCCTCTCTCTCCTCTATCATTCGTCTCAGCCTGTTCCTTTCCTCTTCCTGTTCCTTTCTTCTGTCGCTTTCCGGCGGTCTTCTCCATTCCTTCTCGCTCTTCTCTCTTCCTCCGTCACCCCTTTTCTCTGCCGCCCTCGTTCTTCCTTGGCTCTCTTGCTTAGCTTCCCGATTCCTCTTGTCCTCACGACTATTATCAGTCCCTTCCATGATCCTTCCCTCTGAGTCTGTCGATCTCTCACTCCAGTCCCTTCCCCATCCCTCGCTTCACCTTTTCTCCCCTCGTCCTTCCTTTTCCTCCGCCATCCTCTTTTCCTCCACTTCCGGTTGGGTTTTTAGCATTCTCAGCTCCTCTTTGATTTTTATTCCCGTTCGTATTATTTCCTCTTTAATTTCACGCCCGATTTCCTTTAGCTCCTTCGTAATTTCCTTAATCCATCCTGTCTCTTCTCTCTTTCGTGCCGCTCTCATCTGTGCCTCTTCTTTGTCTGCCAGATTTTTCTCCATTCTATCCGGTTCCTTTCTCCTTCGCATTTTCGTACCTATTCTCCTATTTTTTCTGCGATCACCTGCCTTGCGTTGCGCTTGCAGTCCTCTTTCTCCTGGTTTATTATTTATATTTTATTTATATTTACAACAAAAATGTCGATTCTCTATAAGGGATAATGTTAATTTTATCAACTTTAAACTTAAATAACTCTTAAATAACTTCTAAATTTTACAAAGTATTTTTAATTTAATTTAGAAATAATTTCCTAGGTAGGAAACGCCGATACTCGAGAAACGGGCCAAGACTGGCACAAGTGTCGGCTTGCCGACGTTTAATGCCCAAGCCTGGCTCAACTATTACTCGAATTTGGGTAGCCGAGGCTTGGCAAGCAAGTGCCGCCCAATATTGGGCCAAAGCTTAATAGCCAGTCCTTATTCTTTATCATTATTATTAGATTTACAATTTTCTTTTTGAAAAAATAATTAAAAATATATAATTTTATAAAAAAATTTCATAATGAGCCGGCACTGGTTTCCGACATTCACCCGACATTGAGAAATATTATATCATATATCCAATTCAAAATTTTATTACTCTTTTTAAACTGAATTTGTTTCTTAAGATGATTTTTGAAAAATTATATATTTGCGCTGGTTATGACATATGTAGACTATATATAACGCTTACATCAAATTAAGGAGTAGTCTATTAGTAGTCTAGGAGTAGTAAGGCAGTTGGCTCACGATGCAGAGGTCCCGAGTTCAAATCCCATCAAGGTAAGTGTATTTTTCAAATACGAGAAAATATTTATAATCATAGACTGCATCTTAAGAAACAAATTTAGTTAAAAAATAGCAATAAATTTCGAAATAAATAATTTTTTTTATGTTGGGTGAATAATTCTTCAATGAACATGTCACTCTTTTCAGAGTTGAAGAATCACTCCAAGTAAAGAATGAATAACTCACTTATTCGAAAAGTGAAATTTCACTCCAATTAGACTGGCAGTATTTTCATTATTCCTAGGAGTGAAATCTTAAATATTTATAAAAGTAGCAGCGCCCATATAATTAATATCTTGCGACATTTTTCGGTCTGCCTCAGATATCCTGTGGACGTCATCAAGATACTAAATAGCCGGACACTTGTGCATCTGCTGGATATCCACCGTATATTTGAGACCATTTTGGGATGTCCTGCGGTTATTGTGATATGTCCCAAAATGATGTCTGTAGGACGTCCCTCAGATAATGTGTGCTGTGTGGGTCGCTTTGCGTGGAAAGTATAATGCTGTCCAGAAAATTACTCACGCAAAGCGAGGTCCACTCCACCCCACTTCTGCTTATAGGGCGAAACGAGGTCTATCATTAACGGATTTGCGTTTTCAAATTTCTAGGCGAAACAAGGTTCACCTCCACCTAAGCGGTAACCCTCCCCCGCCTACGTGTGTGTACTGTCTATACACATATTAGTAAATTATTACTTCCCTTAGTAATGGCAGAAACTGCTATATTTCTCAAAATTTTTATTCATAACTTTTAAATAAGCAATGATATCTTAGAAAATACAAGCGACCCCCACGTTTTATCAGCAGTTTCGAATTCAGGGGGCAGAAATACATAAAATTTACCCCCTCTCAATTGATTTCTCATATAGGCCCTAAATGTGGAGTTTTACCAAAATCTGATTGGTCAAATTGTACTCTTCTTCAATTCATATTCTTCAATCTTCAATGCGTAGTCTGATATGAAATTAAAGGCTGGTATTTATAGTCAGATTTTATATACAGGGTGTTTCCTAATAAGTATTGCAGTAGTGGATTCAGGACACAAAAACAATGAAAAAAGTTCATATAAACTTATATCTTATTTGACCTTGTTTCCGAGTTATAACCATTTTTTATTTTTGTGCTCCATTAATTTACAACTATACTTACCTTCATAGAAAATTTTTGAAATGGTCATATTTTGTTTCTATCTGTAAACATCAGTATACTTAATCTCCTGAATATTTCCCGACCTTGTTGATTTCACACATTCTATTTATGTTCAAGATTCCGTTACCGTTGCGCCGCCCGTTCAGATGGCAGCATCGATCGGAGATCGACTCCGCATTACCGGGGTAGCTCGCGCCCGCACGTGCGCGCTCATCGCCAACGTCTTCCTCGCGATCGAGGCAATTGTGCAAATGGCCGCGCAGTGATCAGACGCATGGTGTAAGAAGAAAGGTGAACCATTCCGATGGATGCGCAGTAGGTTAAAAGTAGTGGGGGACAGTCAGCCAATTACGCTTTGAGCTTTTATGCGAACATATGTAAAATTCAATATGGCTACTGACTGAGTTTCCTCGTGTCATTTATCGTGAACAATTGCTAAAAATGCCAGTGTGTTGCGTTAAAAATTGCAAGAGCCAGACCGGTCGTGGTAATAGAGAAAATTACAACGTATTGTTATGTTATTTTCCAAAAGAGCCTGAAATAAGGAGACAGTGACTCGAAGCTTGTCAGAGAAAAGAAGCGGATATAAAACTTAGCTGTGGTGAGTTTATATTCCGAATGCTTTGTATAATTACCGGGTAAATGGTTTTATTTGTCATGTTCCAAAGATTATTAAGAAATCTTATTTTTAGCTGCAGTATGTGAGCGACATTTCGTACCGGATTGCATCGAAGAGAAATGGACACAACAACGTTCGAAGAATCTGCCACTACTGATTCGACGGCTGAAAAAAGGCTCAATACCAACGGAATTGCTGAATATTTTAAAGGAAACAATACCACAACTTGACGAACCAAAAGAAAAGATACCCCGGTAAGTTCAGAAATATATCCATTTAATCATTTGCATTTATTTTTCACGACATTCTGTTGTGCAGTTCATAATAGTTTCGGAATAATACCGAAAACTGAAAACCTACCTCGCAATTTGTATTAATGGTATTTATTCTATCGTATAGCAAATCCAAAATACCATCTTATAACGAACTTGTTGCTTATGCGAAGAGAAATACGGAGATGGATGCTAATGCCGTAAGCACTGGAAATGAGTCAGAAAATGATGAGCGAGACGAACAAGCAAAAAGTGAACACGGTGGTTTACCAGTGGAACCCGCTGAAGCAATGAATATGTATGTATTAGTATGTACATTTTATTGTATATCTAAATTTAAATGATCAACAGTAACATAAAAAAATTGAAATTGTACAAATAAAATAATCATTAAAGCATTTTTTATTAAAAGAATTTGAAACTTCAATAGCTAGTCTAACAATTGAAACAGAAGCTTTGATTTATATAACTGGTTATGTTGCACATAAATTTCGGCATAAATACCCAAAATTAGGTGTTCCTACGTCAACTCTAACTCTGACAGATAATTGGCTGTCTTGCATATCCAGAGGAAACTGTATGTATCCCTCCAAAGATTTGCAGACAGCAGCCAGTATTATGAACGAAGTATTTGTAAAACTTCATGGGCGCTCATTTAGCAAAGAAAGTGGTATATTTGACAAGGTAACAAGCATCACGTGCGCAAAAGTTTCTTTTCCCGCTTGTGTAATCGCGTGCCTTGTACGAACCTGTACGTATATACGCCTGCGTCAGATTAATCAAGAGATAAGACAACAAAACTGTACTAGAAAAGAAAAAAGAAAACTCAAACATATATGCAACAAACAGTCTGTATAGTTATGCTTCACACACTTTTGTGATATATATATTAAATATAACATATTTTTATCCAAATTGCGTTATACATGTCTTATTTCATTTCTGAAACTTTTATAGAGCGCGCTACCTAAAAGCTCAAGCTCTGATTGGTTAAAATCTCAGACTTTCGCCATTATGCGCAATGGTTCACCTTTCTTCTTACACCATGATCAGACGCACGATGTGTGCTCTGTGCATCTTGATTGTGACTATACACATTGAAGTGCCCATCGCAGTGATTACAGCTGCTGAGATACTGCATTAACATGTAAAGCGACCGCACATCCAGCTCTACTCAGGGTACATCAACACGACGACTCAGGCTCACATGTGCGCGAGTGCCGACCGCCACGTGTCCCAAAGCTCACGGGCCACTCATCACGAAGAGGGCAATTAATATAACTGCCTCGCCCACTCACGAACGATACACAAAGACTTCTTATACAAAGACTTCTTATGCTTAGTGAAATCCGAAAGACTGCCCACCACTCTCAGGTCAGACTGTATAATCTCTTCTCATATTAAAGACGGCTCAGACTGTGGTCTGAGTTACACAAGAAATAAAGTGAATAATTAGTGAACACCTTCCACGCGCGTCCTTCTCATCCCGCTCCCATCGTCGGGATTAATCAGCGATTTCGCGAACAATTTAGTATATATATATAAACTTTGCATAGTGTGTGGTGATGTTCTCTTTTGCGGATATGCATTATCGGCGGAAGCAAATCAAGAACATTTAAATATAGGGTTTATTCTCTTTGGGTGTTACTTTCATTTAAGGGTTCTTATTTTTAGGGTGTATACCGTCATTTTTAAGGATTAACCATTAATTGAAGATTGACTATCACTTGAAGGTTAAACATCCATCATCCAAAGAAAAACTCTTAAAGTTGGGTGTGATTTTAGACCACCAATTGAAGGTTAATCACTTCAAATGATGGTTAACCTTCAATTGGCAATCCGAAATCACATCCAACTTTAAGGGTTTTTCTATAGTGTTTTTTTAACGGTTAACACCAAAAGTTGAGTGTATTTTTCCATAAGGGGAATCTCGTTTTAAGGCTGATTTTTCGCGTACATAAAGTGTCCAGCAAAAGAGCCCTTACGGAAAAAACACTCAAATATTGAGTATTTACACTTAAATTTGAGTGTTAACACTCAATTCTGAAATTTTGGTGTATGCACTCAAATCGTGAGTGTTTATACTCAAACATTAAGTGTGCACACCCAAAAAAAGTTATACTTAAATTGAGTGTATAGATTAAAATATTGAGTGTGTACACTCAATAACTGAGTGTTCACAATTAAGTTTGAGTGTAAATACTGAACATTTAAAAGTTTACTCTGAACACTTGGGTATGACACTCAATAGATGAGTGTAAACCCTAAATCTTTGAGTGTTAGGGCCAGCGCACGAACATTGCCGTAGCGTCTTACGCCTTATGTGAGAATATTGCATAAAGGCGCGGGTCCAATGGAGATCCGTTGCCTAATCCTAACCATAAGACCGTAATGCTAGGTCTACAATGCGAGTCGTAAAGTCGTGAGTCGTAAGAATTGACCAATCACAGTCGATTATTCTCCTCAAATTCGATTGTGATTGGTCAATTCTTACGACTCACGACTTTACGACTCGTATTATAGATTTAGCATAACCGTAATGCAGTCCCGCATCTTCAACTTCTGATTAAACTGAAAGAGTTAGGTTTTTCTGACCCTGTTCTCATATGGATCTATTCATACTTAACGGGTACGTCGTTCTCAGGCTGTGACCGATGATGCTGGTAATCTCTCGTCGTGGCTATCTACGTTATGTGGTGTACCTCAGGGCTCTGTGCTGGGTCCACCTTTATTTTCCCTGTATATTAATAATATAAGTAAGGTCTTGTTATATACAGAACACATGATGTTTGCCGATGACATCCAGATTTATTGTGCGTGTTCACCTTCCGACATTCTTCACAATCTTAACTTAATCTCTGTGGACGCTAATGCTATTTTCGATTATGCATCGGCAAACAGTCTGAAACTTAACCCTGCCAAATCTAAGGTTATTATATTTGGCAGTAGTAGAAATGTCAACTTTATTGATTTTAACCTTCTTCCTCCTATAATTGTTAACATACAATTACCATTTGTTAGTGAGGTGAGAAATCTAGGTGTCTGGTTTGAATCTAATCTCTCTTAGAGGAAACATATCATGCATGTTTCGCAAAAAGTTCACTAGGCGTTACACAAGCTGAAATTCAGTAAAAACTCTCTCTACTGAGCTAAGGATTAAGCTTGTGATGACGGTAATTCTACCCCATTTAGATTATTGTTGCCTAGTCTATCATGGCTTGAGTGATGAACTGAACATCAGGGTACAGAGACTAGTGAACTGCTGCATTTTTATTTTAGATTCATATATAACTTGCGGCGGGATGAGCATATTACTCAGTATAGGCGTCGCCTGGGATGGCTTTTGGTGGAAAACAGAAGGCGGTACTTTCTCGGGTGTCAGATGTATCGGATACTCTATTTGTCTTCACCTTTGTACTTAAGTGAACTTTTCACTCCACTTGACCCATTACTCAGAAGATCTGACCGACTTGCTGCTTTGTCTCCTCAAATCTTTCATATTCCTGCTCACAGAACGGTCACCTATAGAAATTCCTTCCAACTTTCTTTTATATATTTTGGCATTCTTTTCCCGATGAAATTACATCTGCATTTTCTCTTGCATTATTTAAAAGCCTTCTTCGTGAGTATTTGCTTTCGTCTGAATCTGATTAGTGCGTCTTTTGGACTTTTGTTCTTGCGAATTGCTGTATTTCTATATTTTCTTCTTTGTAGTTATTTTTGCGTAGCGTTATTCTCTTAGTTTTTAATGCGTATTGTTTGGGAGAGAGCATGAACAGGTTCTATTACATGTGTTCATTGCATATTGTATTCATTCTTTGCCCTTTAGCTATTGCTTGGGCATATCTCTCTCTCTCTCTCTCATCTCTCTCTCTCTCTCTCTCTCTCTCTCTCTCTCTCTCTCTCTCTCTCTCTCCCTCTCCCTCTCCCTCTCCCTCTCTCCCTCTCTTTCTCTCTCCCTCTCTCCCTCTCTCCCTCTCTACGAAAACGAGTGCGGCGACGGGGAGTGGGGGTAAGGCGATGAGCGGGAATGGAACATCTGACTTGGATAAAAAGATAGATTGGCTCATCAGAACGGTGAAAGAAGTAAGAGATGAAATGTCGTGTAAAAAGGAAATAAAAGTAATGATCAAGGAGATAATTAGAGAAGAGATGGGAGACATTAAACAAGAACTGGAGGAAATGAAAAGTATGATACGGGGAGGAGTATGTGGATCAACACGGGGAGAGCAGAGGAGTTATAGTGAAGTAACTAGAGAAAAAAAAGAAGGAAAATATTATTATTGTTAAGCCTAAGGGACAGCAGGAGAATGAGGTCACTAAGAAGATGATAAAGGAGAAGGTAGACATCAAGAATATGGATATGGGAATAACAAAGTTAAAGAAAGGAAGTAAGGGAGCAGTGATTTTGGGTTGTGGGACTGGAGAGGAAAGGGATAAGTTAAAAGCCGCAGTGCAAGATAGGCTAGGTGAGAATTTCAACGTTACTGAGTCGAGGCGATCGAAGTCTAAGATTAAAATTGTTGGTATCGGTGAGAAAGAAATGAATTTAAATGATAATGACTTAATTGTTGCAATTAAAAAGCAAAACAAAATGGAAGTAAAAAAGGAAGGAATTTATATGCAAATAGTGAAGAGAGTAACTAAAGATAGGAAGATGGATGGAAGTCAGACTGGAAGAGGAAGAAGGGAAAAAGGAACAGTAATAATTGAAGCAGATGAGGAAACCCATGAAGTAATATTGGGCAAGGGAAAACTAAATATAGGATGGAAAAAATGTCCGGTATTTAATCACATCAATGTTAAAAGATGCTTTAAATGCTGGGGATATTATCATATGGCAAGAAACTGTACCAGAGATGAAGCATGTTACAGGTGTGCAGGAAACCACAGAGCGACTGAGTGTACGTCGACAAAGAAAAAGTGTATAAATTGTGCACTTAAAATTCAAACCTATAATCTGAAAATAAGTGATGAGCATGACGCAATTGACCCGGAGTGTCCGACACTTAAAAGGATGATACAAGAGGAGAAGAGGAGAGCCGGTTGGGAAGATACTAAACAGCAGTGGCAGAAAAAAGAGGAAATGTTATTATACACAAATGCGCAAAGTCTGATTGCGCATGGAGATGAGATACAACACCAAATTATGAAGAAAATGCATCCTGCGTTTGTAGCATTGTCAGAAACTAGATTAACTGCGGAAATTGAAGACAATGAAGTGAGTGTGCGAGGCTACTAGATGTGATGCGGAAAATAGAAACACAGGGGGTGTTGTATTGTATGTAAGAGAGGATATTAAGTATGAGGTAGTTTTGATAAAGAAGATAATTGCGAACTGTTGGTGTGCGGCGATAGGAGTAAATGATAAGTTATTTAATGCCCGATCTACAATAGCTGTAGTAAGCTGTATAGTAAGCCTCAAGCCGTAAGAAATTGACCAATTACAGGCGAATATGAGGAGAATAATCGACTGTGACTGGTCAATTTCTTACATCTTGAGGCTTACTACAGTTTACTACAGCTTTGTAGATCGGGCATAAAGGTGTGATAATGGTGGTGTATAATTCACCAAGCGCATTAGATGGTGGGTTTGTGAGATTCCTAGAGAATGTCGTGGAGGAACTAATAATTAGGGGAGATTGTATGGTAATAGGAGATTTTAATGTGGATTTTATGATAGATTCGTTCTATACAAAAAAACTACAAACGATAATGCAGAGTTTAAGTATGAAACAGTATGTAAATAAGCCGACAAGGATCGTGAGGAGTAGTCAAACAATGATAGACTTGCTTTTCTCGAATAATAGAGTAGGAGTACAAGTAGTTCATAAGCCTAAAATAACAGATCATGCGTGGTTAAGAGTCGAATTTAATATGAGTATAGCCGAGAATAAATATAAAATATTCAAGAGTAGGGATTATAGTAAATTTGATATAGATGAATTTGTTAGTCTGATAGGAAAGAAAATGGAGCAAGACCAAGATATAAATGCCAATGTCAATATAAAAGCGAAGAAAATGGTTGACGATATAGTAGATGCGTTGGACATTATAGCACCTAAGAAAAATTTTCGAATACCGAAAGTATGGGAAGGAAAGAAATGGTACGCGGACGAGTTAAGAGAAGCAGCGGCTAGGAGAGATGAAGCATATGGTAAGGCGCTGTATGACGATACGGAGCAAAATTGGTTGCAGTATAAAATTGAGAGAAATGCAGTAGTAAAATTAATTAGAAAAAGAAAAAAGAAAATTATGAAAGTATGATAGATTGTAATAAGGAAAACCCTACGGCTATGTGGAAAACGTTGAAGGAAATAGTTAGAGGAGAACCAATAATGGGCACTAAAAAAGTTGAGGAGGTAGATTTTGAAATTTTAGACAACATTAAGGGACAACAGATAGCAGATAAGTTTAACATGTATTATATACAAAGTATTGATAGTGTAATAAGGTCCATAAAGGATACAGACGAAAAGATCACAGGTAATATAGAAAGTAAAGAAACTATGGAAAAGTTTGAGATGATTAGCATAGAGGAGTTAGAGAAAATTGTCATGGATCTTCCAAGGAAAAAAGGCACAGAAGAAGGAATAAGTAGTGATATATTAAAAGCATCGTTTCCGGTAATAAAAGAAAAATTTGTTGATGTTATAAATAGTTCCTTAGGAAAAGGATGTTTTCCGGACAGCTGGAAAACATCCACGATTATACCGATCCCAAAAGTAGAGAAGGCTAAAAAGGCGAGTGAATATAGGCCTGTCAATATGCTGCCTATATATGAGAAGGTGTTAGAATTAGTAGTTAAGAAACAAATTGAAGCGTATTTGGAAAATAATGGGATTATAACAGAGCATCAGTCGGGGTTTAGAAAAAAATATTCTTGTGAAACGGCGATTCAAACAATTATAGATGAATGGAAACTAATAATTAGTGAAAGGGATATGGTGGGTGTAATTTTTATGGACCTTAAACGAGCATTTGAAACAGTAGATAGGAAAAGGTTAATAAAGAAATTGTATCAATATGGAATTAGAGGAGCGGTGCTGGAATGGTTGAAGTCATATCTAAGAAATAGAACACAGCAAGTTCGAATTAACGATCAATGGTCAAAGTTATTAGACACAGAATACGGAGTGCCGCAGGGATCAGTGTTGGGACCTCTGCTGTTTATTATATATATAAATGATATAATCAAAGTCCGACCAGAAGGAGGTAGTATAAAAATGTATGCGGATGATACAATAATATATGTAATTGGTAAAAACAGTGAGGAAATAGAAAGAAAATTAAATGCAGCCTTTTCCAAAGTGGAGAGAGAGAGAGAGAGAGAGCAGTGGATGAATATAAATAGGTTAAAAATGAATCCGGGGAAAACGAAATACATGATAGTTAGAAGTGGGAGGAAAGAAGTGAGGGATGGTATCAGGGTCAAATGTTTAGATGGTACGGATATAGAACGTGTGGAAATAATGAAATATTTAGGTATAATTATTGATGACAAGCTGCGATTTGAAAACCATTGTGATTATATGCTTAAGAAAGTAGAAAAAAAACAAGTTTTTAAATAAAATAGGTAATAGTATATCGCCGTATGTAAGATGTATTATATATAAGACAATTATAGCGCCTCACTTTGAGTTTTGCGCGACTCTGCTAGTCAATATGGGAGAAACACAGTTAGGGAAGTTGCAAATAGCGCAGAATAGAGCGATGCGAGTGATACTACAATGTGATAGGCGGACCAAAGTGGAACATATGCTCCAAGCGTTACAATTTATGTCGGTAAAACAAAGGCTGTATTATAACACCTGTATATTTATTTATAAAATTTTGAACGGCATGTTACCTGAACAGCTAAGAAATAGGTTGCAAGTAGTATAGAGTGTGAGTGGAAGACAAACACGCCAGGCGGAGGACATTGCGATACAGTTCCGTAGAACTACGAGCACACAAAAAAGTGTATTTTATGAGGGGGTCAAGATGTACAATGCATTGCCAACCGAAGTAAAACGTTGTGAACAAATTAAGAAGTTTAAAAGAATGTTAAAGGAACATATCGGAAATATGTAATTGATTTGTATTACAAATAGCCAAGGAGGCTAATAAAGATCAGTCATTCATTCATTCTTTCTCTCTCTCCCTCTCTCCTTCTCTCCCTCTCTCCCTCTCTCCCTCTCTCTCTCTCTCTCTCTATCTCTCCCTCTCTTTCCCTCTCTCCCTCTCTCCCTCTCTTCCTCTTTTCCTCTCTCCCTCTCACCCTCTCTCCCTCTCTCCCTCTCTCCTTCTCTCCCTCTTTCCCTCCCTATTGCCAAGAATTGCACGAGACAGGAAACATGCTATAAATGTGCAGGAAATCATAAGGCGAATGAATATACGACGGCGAAGAAGAGGTGTGTAAACTGTACCTATAAGAATCAGACGTACAACTTGAAGATAAATGTTGAACACGAGGCGCTGAATTCGGAATGTCCGACATTTAAGAAAGTATTGGAGGAAGAGAAAAAAAGAGCCGGCTGGGAAGATGCAAAATAGCAACTGCAGGGAGAAACGGAATTACTCTAGTATACAAATGCGCAGAGCTTCTTGGCGCATAAGGATGAAATTCAACATCAGATTATGAAGAGGGTGAATCCTGCGATTCTAGCGTTATCCGAGACTAGATTGACTATAGAAATTGAGGATAGTGAGGTCAATGTACCGGGGTATAGTATAGTTAGATGTGATGCTGAAAATAGAAACACAGGAGGAGTACTACTGTTATATATATATATATATATATATATATATATATATATGTTAGGGATGATATTAAATTTAAAATAGTTGATAAGAAAAAAATAGTGTCAAATTGTTGGTGCGTGGTGGTAGAAATAAGAGAGAATTTGTATAAAGGTATGATAGCAGTAGTGTATCATTCGCCGAGTGCGTCAAATGGCGATTTTGTGAGATTTTTGGAAGATACGGTTAAAAATCTAATAATAAAGTATGACTGTATAGTGATAGGGGACTTTAATATAGATATAATGGTAGATTCATTTTACACAAAGAAATTATTAACGGTAATGCAAAACCTAGGGATGAGGCAATACGTTGATTGTCCAACGAGAGTTACAAAAGATAGTCGTACAATGATAGATTTAATTTTTTCGAATAAAGAAATAAAGGTACAAGTGAATGAGAAACCGAAAATAACGGACCATGCATGGCTAAAAGTAGAATCTAATATGAATAAAAAGAGAAATAAATATAAAGAATTCAGAGGCAGGGACTATAGTAAATTTAATGTAGAGGAATTTCTTAGAATAATGGAAGAAAGAACTGAGCAAGGTCAAGGGCTAGATATAAGTATAAGGGCGGAGAGATTTGTTAATAGTATAGTAAGTGTAATGGATACTGTAGCACCTAAGAAAAAGTTTAAGATTCCGAAAATATGGGAAGGGAAAATGTGGTATTCAGATGAAATTAGAATGGCAACAGATAGAAGGGATGAGGCTCACAGTAGAGCAATAAGCTCAGGCAAAGAACAGGACTGGGGATTTTTCAAGAATGAAAGAAATGCAATAGTTAAACTTATTAGGGCAAAAAAGAAAGAATATTATGAGAATATGATAGATAATAATAGGAGTAATCCTACAAAAATGTGGAAAACTTTGAAAGAATTAATTAAGGTGAGCAAAGAGGTTCAGAGAACATCGATAATGTAGATTTTGAAATATTAGAAGACATAGAAGAATGCAATATAGCTGATAAATTTAATATATATTATGTAAAAAGTATTAGCAACATTGTGCAATCTATTAGTAATAAGGGGATAGAAGGCACAGGTAGGAGACCTATTTATGTAATCGAGAATAAGGGAATTATGGAAAATTTTGAGCCAATTAGTGCAAGTGATCTGGAACAAACTGTTAGGGAACTACCACGAAAGAACGGAACAGAGGAAGGGATAAATAGTGATATACTGAAAATGGTGCTACCTGTGATAAAAGATGAGTTTGTAGGGGTAATAAATGATTCGCTTAGGACAGGTAAATTTCCAGAAGGATGGAAAACATCCACGATAATACCGATACCAAAGGTAAACAAACCAAAAAAAGCGAGCGAGTATAGACCGATCAATATGTTACCGATATATGAAAAAGTATTAGAGTTAGCTGTAAAAAAACAGTTGGAAAAATTTCTAGAAGACAATGAAATAATAACCGAATACCAATCGGGATTTAGGAAACAGCAGTCGTGTGAGACAGCAATTCAAAGTTTTATCGAGGAATGGAAGTTGATAATTGAGGAGAAAAAAATGGTGGGGGTGTTATTTCTGGATCTTAGGAGAGCGTTTGAGACAATAGATAGGGTAAGATTAGTGGAAAAATTATATCAGTATGGAATAAGAGGAGTGGTATTGAAATGGATAATATCGTATTTAAGTAAT
Organism: Temnothorax americanus; assembly: GCF_048541705.1. NCBI lineage: Eukaryota > Metazoa > Arthropoda > Insecta > Hymenoptera > Formicidae > Temnothorax > Temnothorax americanus. The sequence continues at coordinate 373,611 of NW_027509237.1, forward strand.
AGAAAGCAACAAGTTAGATTCAATGATATATGTTCTAAAATAATTGAGACAGTATATGGCGTGCCACAGGGATCAGTATTAGGACCTCTATTGTTTATTTTATATATAAATGATATAGTTAAAGTCTGTCCGAAGGGAAGCATATTTAGATTATTTGCAGATGACACGACCGCAAGTGTAACAGGAGAAAGTTGTGAGGAATTAGAAATAAAACTAAATATGGTGCTCGGTATACTTGAAGAATGGATGAATGTGAATATGTTAAAAATGAATGCAGATAAGACCAAATATATGATAGTTAAAAGTATAAGGAAAGAAATAAAAACAGACATAATAGTAAAAAGTTTGGATGGAACTATAATTGAGCGTGTCGAGATAGCGAAACATCTGGGTGTAATGATCGATAGTAAACTCCGTTGGGAGAATCACTGTGATTATATGTTAAAGAAAATAGGGAAAAAAGTGAGTTTTCTGAATAGAATAGGAAATGATATATCGGCGTACACTCGATGTACTGTGTATAAGTCTATCATAGCGCCTCACTTTGAATATTGCGCAACGATGTTAATAGGCATGGGTGAGACGCAACTGAATCGACTGCAAGTAGCACAAAACCGTGCCATGAGAGTCATACTGCAATGCTCGCGATATACAAAGGTAGAATTGATGCTGCAAACCCTTAAGTTTATGAATGTAAGACAGAGGCTATAATGTACAATGTATGTATTTTTATTTTTAAGATAGTAAGAGGCATAATGCCAAAACATTTAAGTAATAGGATAGAAATAGTAGGAGATGTGAGTGGACGGCAAACGAGGCAGACTGAGAATATTAGAATTCAATATCGCAGGACGAGAAGCGCACAGAAAAGTATATTTTATGAAGATTTGAACATGTATAACGCCCTGCCGATAAAAATTAAGCAATGTGAAAGAATTGAACCTTTCAAACGTAGGTTAAGAGAATATATTGTACTTCATGTAGAAAAATTAATTTAAAGATATTTTATGTAAAAAATAGCCGAGAAGGCTAATAAAGCTCAATCAATCAATCAATCAATTAATCAATCAATCAATCAATCAATCAATCAATCAATCAATATCTCTCTCTCTCTCCCTTCCTCCCTCTCTCCCTCCCTCCCTCCCTCCCTCCCTCCCTCTCTCCCTCCCTCCCTCCCTCCCTCTCTCTCTCCCTCCCTCTCCCTCCCTCTCTCCCTCCCTCTCTCTCTCTCTCTCTCTCTCTCTCTCTCTCTCTCTCTCTCTCTCTCTCTCTCTCTCTCTCTCTCTCTCTCTCTGGTGAGTACAGCGTGCACGTCTGTCTTATTGCTCCTGCTTTGACCGGATATTTTTCTGCCGTGAGTTGCCTTTGGGCTATTTTGTTGCAGGTGTGAGCATGTTCTTATATAGCTCGTCACGAGCTACTATCATTTTCTCTGCCACTGTCTCTTAATTCCTGGAAACTGTGTGACGAGTGTTTCTCATTATTCTAACCAAATTTCTGAGAATCATTCTCGAGGATCATTGATTCTTACTGCGTATGAGCCTGCTATCTGTTCTGCCCCCTTCTGCACTTTACTCTCGAGGTGCGCATGACGATCTGCTGGGGTCTGTTGCGTTCTGGGTGTTGGCTGACCTGCGTCTGGAACGGCTGGTGGTCGAGCATGATGTAAAAAGAAAGGTGTTTCATTCCCGAGATGCGCAGTGGTCTAAAATAATGTCTGCCTTCTGACCAATCAAAAAGCCTCCCCAAATGTAAAAAGCAACATGGCTACTTCCGTGATATGTAAGAGGTTAGATTGTTAGCCGCCGCATGAGCGGATTCTCGCTTAGATCCAACCGGCGATCCAACGACTCCGAGAACGTGACGAAGGCGTTGTCGCGCAGTATCAGATGCCTCAAATTCGGCAAGCCGGCCAGAGAACCGTCCTCCACAAACCGGGCACAAACCGTCCTCCACCAATAGTTCGCAATTGGTTGTCGTTGAGATACCCAGAGTGTGCCCAACTTTTGAAACGCGCCTGGCTCCACCGTGCCTTCGGCCACAAGGGGAAGTGATCCGCGTAGTTTCTTGGGCCCAACGAATCTACGGCTACTACGATAAGAGGTTTGTCTTGACCATCTTGAAATGTGCCAAGTTATTATTAATAAGCTACATACTATATTTTGTTTACAGAAACTAGATTGTTAGCCGCCGCATGTGCCTTCAGCCTTCCTTTCTGTCTATGCTAAATGATAATGAGTTACGGGCTTTACTAGATGAAGCTATAACATACAAATGTCCGAAAGATCGGGAAGGAAAGTCTAATCTTTTTAAAGTACGTACGGGCTTTGAAATATTATGTATTGAACATAAAAATGCTATTGTGTTAAGATGTATAGATTGATATGTGTGCTTTGTAGGAACTTTTGCAAGAGGCAGAAGCGGACAAGACTGAGGAAGGCCGTAGAGTGATATCTAATTCACGCTGTCTTTCGGGTTCAAATCGCAGGAGGCATAAACGGGAGTCTGTGTCCGAGCGTTTGACACATGGCGGATCATTGCAGAATTTAGCGCAGCCTATAGCTTCGGAATTCAATAGTAGTTTTGCTTATCTGACGTTTAGTTCGTGTCATACTTACGGAAGTAGTAGGAGAAAGAATAAAAAATACACAGGACTCAGTGTCTCTAAATAACATACGTAAGAAAAAATCAAAAAAAATATATAAACTGTCTAATAAAGAAAATGTTGATAAAAATAAAATAACGTTATAAAATATAAATGCATTTATTTATTTGTTATTGTTATATTATATACTAACATCTATATACTTACTTTTACATACTTATTTTTTATGAATAGCACGGCTTCTAAAACTTAGAGCGGTCTACATAGTCCGATTTTATATTTAATATTATCATAGGTTTATATTAATAAGGCATTGCAACGGCCATTGTATCAATAACAGCATTTTATAACGTAACTAATGGTTCAATGAAGAAAATTTGTTTTCGAAAAAGAAATTCTTATTTCGTCGGCTGCGTTCCGACATCCGACTACGGCTGCGGTCCACTTGATGCTTACAAATGCTTCGAAGCATTCCTCTTCTCTTTTCTTTCAATGAAGAAAGAAGGAGAAGAAGAACGCTCCAAAGCATTTGTAGCGTCAAGTGGACCGCAGCCTACGACATACGACTGATTGTAGAACCGGCCTAATCAATCTAGGTTAATGATTTTATCATTTCAAATTATATCACGTATTTTTATTTACGTAGTCTTTTATTACTTTAAAAATTTTTAATTTTGTTTGTATTTTTTTTACATTTACAACTTTTCTTTACATTTTTTCCAATACTGCATTAGAATTTCGCGCTACATTTTCGCGCTCCGTATTTGGCCGCCATTATGCGCAATGAAACACCTTTCTTTTTATATCATGGTCGAGTGGGGGTTGTCTGCCCTGCGTGCGTTCGATCTTGATCTTCGATACGATTGTCGCTAGTGATTGTGCGCGGTGAGAGTTAGCGTGCATTTTATCCGGTCGCTCTACGGTTCAACCTAAGCGTCGTCACTTGCGTTCTTGACGAACTTGCGTGTAATTCTTGCGTTGTGGTCATTGTATAACTACACATGCAGCCTACGTGTTATAAGTGCAGGAAATCAATTGCTAATAGGTTGATTGAGTGCAAAGAGTGCAGAAAGGCATTTCATCCCGATTGTATTAGATCCTATTCACTGTCAAGGAACGCTGAGTCCTGCTGTATTTCTTTCTTAACATCATTGGATATACCCCCTCTTACACCAACACCTGTCACAACCGCGCTTTCATTTGAGTTTGAGAACATGGCTTCTTCTGCTGTCTCGCATACTCAGTCGACCTCACTGCCTGCGACAAATGAGCTTCTGCTGGGTTTGATAGAGCAAATGAAACTGTCTGACTCGAAGATCTCAGCTTTTATTGCTAATCAACAAAAAATTAATGACGATATCAGGAGATCTGATTTAAGAATTTCTGCTTTTATAGAGAGTCAGGAAAAAACGAATGAAGTTATTAATAGCAAATTAGATCTTATTAATTGCCTATCAGAAACAGTCGCCAACAATTCTCAGCGTATTTCCTCATTGGAACGTGAGAATGAGGCTCTTAAAAAAGAACTGCATGATTTAAAAATGTCTCGCTCGGAATGTCACGATGTTAGTGCTAATGAGTTTATTGTCTCCGGGTTACCGGAGCCGCTTCCGTTATCTCCTTCTGTGGCTGCGCGCAACGTGCTTTCAGCGCTTGATGCTGTTGATGTTTCGCCGCATATTCTTAGTGTAAGAGTTGTCCGCAGGTCTCCCCCTGATTCTGCTTCTTCACACTCTACTGCTTTTGCAGCTAGTAATTCTTTGTTTATTACTGTGACCTCTAATGCCGTCCGTGATCTAATTATATCTAAGAAGCGAGCTAAGGGTGTTCTTAGGCAAGGGGAGGTCTGCGGAAATGACTCCAGGAGTATTGTATATATTAATGAATTGCTCACTAAGGATGGCTATGAGTTGCTGCAGCGGACCAAGTGTATTGCTAAGGAACGTTCTTTTAAATATGTTTGGATAAGGCATGGGCGGATTTGCGTGAGACGATCAGATGGCTCGTCTATTATTTACATTGATTCAAGCGCCGATCTGACTCGCCTCGATTGACTTCATGAGATGCATCCACTGAGGTGTTCGAGTCGCAATGAGTCTGAGTTTCGGGTTGCTCAGTTCAACGCAAACTCCCTTCGTGGTCATGTTCGTGTAATTCTTCTCGGATACGTTTTGTTAAATTCAACGCTTATTCCTTTCGTGGACATATCGACTTGCTTGCATGTGAAATTGGATAACATTGTTACTGGTATAGAGCTTCTAGTCCTTTCATTTCTTATTATTAGCTCGTAAATTGCACTACGCCTTAGTTCTTAGTTTATATGCACTATTTAGTTCTTTTCAGTAATACTTGCTCCTTATATTTTATTCTTTTTCACTGTAGTCATTATTAGTTTAAGTTGCGTTAGTTCTTAGTTTTATAGTGTATATTATTGAGATTGCTGGTTGCTTGCCTTAAGAGAGAGAGCATGCATATCATGCTAGCTCCTGTCGCTATACTTCGCTTTTGTTTATATCACATTGTATCTTTGCATCTTGCAACTGCTATATATTATTGTAATTGCTGTGGTATTGTAACTGCTATAGTATTGTAATTGCGATATTGTTGTAACTGCTATATTACTTTTTGCCCCTTAGCCTTTGCTCGGGCATAATAAATCTATCAATCAATCAATCAATCTCTCTCTCTCCCTCTCTCTCTCTCTCTCTCTCTCTCTCCCTCTCTCTCTCTCTCTCTCTCTCTCTCGAACACATTGTGGCCGAACAAATTAAGGCCTATCTGGACGACCATGATTTGCTGGTGCAGCCGGCAGCTGCATTGCCGACGACTAACGACGACACCAAGAGACAACCCAGGATCATGGGGGATGTAGTGTTGCCACACCCCTTGGTGAAATACGATCAGGAAGAAAAGGGGTACAGACTAGCGTCACCACCCGAAGACAATGATGGACGAGCCAGCCCGGAGATCATACAGGCTCAGCGGCGTGTAGTCCGGGCGGCAAAGTTGAACGTAGCGACAATGGCGGAGCGATTGAGCGCCATGCGACGCGGGGCGACCATTTGAGGCGCCGTATGCGTAAAAATGTAGAGAATAGAATAAATAGGCTTAAGGATTAAAGATAGTAGATTAAGTATCAAATGACTAGGCACAAGAAAGTATATTTCTTATATTAGAGACATTCAGAGTTGCGTTTGTTTTCCTATACTTTACTTTTAGTTGCGTTGACGACAATTATGGTTTAAGTTTATGGAAACCCGTCCGAACGAGGAAAAAGGTTCAATTGCATTCAATAAAGAGTTTAAGGTTGGTTTGTTTAAATAAAATGCAAAATGTAATTTATCCCGAGTACCCAGCGAATACTAAAACAATAAATTAAGGACAAAGATTGAAAAGAGCGGGGAGACTCTAGTAGATAACCCCTGAAGGGGATGAGAGCTACTGACGCGCGGTAAAGGTGCGTTCACACGTACTAGGGGGTAACTAAATAGGCCGAACCACCGAGCGAATCGGGACAAAAATAACGCGAGCGAATCACGGAGATAAATAATAACGTAAAGCCACCAACAAAAGTCCGACAAAGTGTGCGAAAACGAAAATCGGCTTACCACAGGCGATGGTAAGCACATCGGGTAAATGAACAACGCGAGCGATAAAGTTACGATGCGAGGGTAACGGGAACACCTCGAAAAGAGGATTACCGCGAATAGATAACATAGCGAAATAATAGGTATCGAGATCGCATTACCATACGGGATGGTAAGAGAACCACGCGAACCACGAGGTCGCAGGACAAATTAAGAACGACATAGGGATAAGTAGGCCGCGAAAACACCGTGGACATCGGCAACCGATAGGAATAATATGGAACTCGCGAAATCGAGTTACCAAGGAAAATGGTAAACGGATTTCACGGAGGAAAAGCCGGAGCGGTAAAATCGAAACGAGAATACAACCGTCGCGGGCTAAGTAAACGAGCCCACACAGAACGATAGACCAATGTATGCGACAAGTGACCAGTGGTCATACCACGAGGCTTCACGAAACAGCGAGCGAAGCGTTAGCTATAAGTAATCCATTGTAAACGCGGGGTCCCATCTCTACCGCGAAAATTAAGGATAAAATCCAGACGAACGAATAATTAATTACGAATTAATGGAAATGGGACACCGGGTAGATTCTCGAAGGAATGTTCGAGAAAGATGAAAAACTTGTTATTGCGAGAGCCATTATCCCGAATAATAGGAAGGCGAATAATAAGACACAATAGGCCTTTTGTTCGAGGCAACATCTGCCTCAAAGGAACGCGGAAGCGATGTGTGTCACCTGGCATTGTAAGGCGAACAGGTGTGCAACAGATGTGAAGAGGCGGAGCCACGCCGAAGTGGGGAGGCAGCTCCGAAGTCGGGAGCCCAAGCGAAGCCCAAGCATCGAGGATTCCGCGCTAGAGCTTCAACAAGTACAGTCGATTCGGTCTTGAGAACCTTACGATCAACACTTAGACTCTGCGTAACATATCCCGCGGTAGACGCGTTAAATCTTAAGTCGGTCACGCGAAATTTGTACAACCTGAATTAAAATAAAATAGATTATATTTTATTTGCTAAAAGAAATCAGAGTACTCAAATTTATTCGTGTGCGGGTAACCTACCTAAAAGACATACTTACCTGATCCTGATACTTACCTGTGGGCGATCCCAAGTCCGTTCGGGGAGATCCTAAGTCGGTCCAGCGCAGACCCAGAGACACAGTCAGCGGTGCACAGCTGCAGTCCAGAAAAGGTCCGAGGTGCTTGGTCCATCGACGATCCAAGATCCAGCGGCAACGGGGCGACCTGAAACAAAAACAAGGAAAGAGGAATCAGCGAGGCGTCGAAAGGTTGGGAAAATCCTAATATCTAGCGTTATCCTTTCTCGTTTTGGGGGTTAAAATCGAGTGGCGACCGTGTCGGTGACACCTAAATCTAAATCGGGGGGAATATCACTCCTCCGTTCGGTTACACTGGATCCTCATCAAGCAGCCTACAGAAAGGACCACTCTACGCAAACCGCGCTGATTAGAATTCTTGAAGACGTGAAACAGCTAGGCCGCTGACGCTAGAAAAGTCACCATTGCAATCTTCTTCGATTTTTCCAAAGCTTTCGACAACGTAAATCATTATTTATTAATTGAAAAACTAAGGAGCCTTGGCTTTTCATGTTCGGCACTGCGCTGGATGTGCTCCTATCTCTACGATCGAAGGCAGGTGGTTCGCGACCCCGTCTCGCGTGCGACGTCGACAGAGAGGACAACGACAACTGGAGTCCCTCAAGGCTCTGTACTTGGACCCTTATTGTTGGACCCTAAAGTCCTTAGATTTTACAAATCCGAATGCCCGTTCATTGCGGGACACGATCTAATTGAACTGTCGCTTTCACTGGGCACGAAGTTAGTCGCAGAGCGTACCATGGTAAGGCGCTGTTATCGAGCTATTGATGCTGATGAATTCCTTGACCATCTTCAGTCCTTAATTGAGAGTCCTGAGGTTTTGGCTTGTGTTAGTGCTACCTCTGATTGCGGTAATGTTCGTTACGACCAATCGTCTGCGTCTCTAGTTGATAGATTCTGCTCTGTACTGTCTGAGACTGTTCTCAATACTCTTGATGTGGTTGCACCAGAGCGTGCTTTTATCATTAAAAAACTCCCTGTGCGGTGGCTTACAAGCGATCTTAAGTCCAGAATTCTCATTTGCAACCAGGTTTACAAGCGTGCTAAACGTTCAAACAGCATACTTGGTTATTTCTTATACAGACAATTTCGTAACCAGCTCAACTTGGATATTAAACGTGCCAAAAGTGAGTTTCAATTTAACTCGATCTCTTAAAACCATTACCGACCCTGCAAAATTGTGGAGAGAGTTGGCACGTCTGGGTCTTGTGAAGTCTTCTTTAGTATCTCCTCTACATTATTTCACACCTAGTCAATTGAATGCACACTACGTCTCTGTTTCTGATGCTTATTCGCCTTGCTTATATAAGGACTTTATTTCTGCTATTGCTAGTGTCACTTGTCCATCCGAACGTTCTGAGTTTGATTTTTCTGCGATTACGCCTCTCACGATCTTTCAACTTATTTCTGCGAGACCACTTCATTCCTATGCGACAGGTGTGGATGGTATTCCTCTCTACATATTGCGGTTGGCGTGGCCTGCAATTTTGTCTTGTTTAAGTGCTTTTTGTAATTACTCCTTAGAACAGTCATCCTTTCCGTCTCAGTGGAAGAGGGCGCTCATTCGCCCTCTCTCAAAGACTCGCATTCCCTCATCCCTATCTGATTGCAAACTTGCCTGAGTTGTCTAAATTACTTGAACGTATTGTTGCCTCACAGATTGCTGACTATTTAACTAAGCATAATCTTATCAATACGAGACAATCAGCTTTTTGTCCGTATCATAACACTCAGTCTGCGCTTTTGTGTGTGTGTGACGATATAAAGAAAGCGATTGACTCTGGACTTGTTACAATCATGATCCTTTTCGATTTCAGCAAGGCGTTTGACACAGTACCACATCTCAGACTTCTGATTAAACTCAAAGAATTGGGTTTTTCTGACCCCACTCTTATCTGGCTTTACTCATACCTTACCGGTCGCTCTCAGGCTGTCGCTGATGATGAGGGTAACCTTTCCTCTTGGCTTTTTACTCTGTGTGGTGTTCCGCAGGGCTCTGTCCTCGGTCCACCTTTATTCACTCTTTACATTAATGACATTGGTACAGTCTTGACATATTCCGACTACATGATATTTGCTGACGATGTTCAAATTTATCGTTCATGTGCTCCTTCCAATTTCCTCCACAACCTTAACTTAATCTCCAAAGATGCAAACGCTATTTTCGATTATGCAAATGTCAATGGTTTGAAACTGAACCCTGCAAAATCCAAAGTCATTATTTTTGGCAGTGGAATAAATATCAACAATATTGATCTGAATGCATTACCACCTATTATTGTTAATCACACGCCTTTGCCATATGTAAGTGAGGTGAGAAACCTTGGAGTCTGTTTCGAATCGAATCTCTCTTGGAATAAGCATGTCTCGCATGTCTCGCAGAGAGTTCATCATGCGTTGTATAAATTGAAATTCAGTAAGAATTCTCTTTCCACCAAACTTAGAATTAAGCTGGTAACATCTCTGGTACTACCCCACTTGGACTACTGCTGTTTTGTCTATTATGGCTTGAGCACGAAACTTAATCTGAAGTTACAGAGACTTGTAAACTGCTGTATCAGATTTATCTTTGATTTGCGGAAAGACGAACATATAACGCAATATCGACGACGCCTAAGGTGGCTGTCCGTAGAAAATAGAAGATTGTATTTTCTTGGCTGTCAAATGTATATCGTATCATCTACATGGGCTCGCCAGCATATCTGAGTGAACTTTTTACTCCACTTAGCCCATCGCGCAGAAGACTCGAATTGCAAATTCTTCTTCGCAAACCTTCCATATCCCAGCTTTCCGAACGGAAATATATAGAAATTCTTTTCAGATATCGGCCATCTATTTTTGGCACTCTCTCCCGGACAATATTACATCAGCTACTATACTATTGCAGCTTTTAAGAATCTCCTCCGATCCTACCTGCTGTCATCCGAATTCTCAGACTAAGTTCCTTAGATATTTTAGCGTGTAGTTGTGTATAGAGTACTCGTAGTATTCTCTTCTCCTAGTATTACCTGCGTTCGATTTAGTTGCATTGTGTTTCTTTAATTTTAGTTTGCTTGTAGATTATGTACTTTTCTAGTATTAAGTTGCGTATAAAGTTAAGTTGCGTGTTACTGTATCTTTATCTTGTATATTACTATATTTTGCTATCTTTGCTCTTTAGCTATGCTTGGGCATAAATATACTTATCTATCAATCAATCAATCAATCAATCAATCAATCAATCTCTCTCTCTCTCTCTCTCTCTCTCTCTCTCTCTCTCTCTCTCTCTCTCTCTCTCTCTTCCTCTCTCCCTCTTCCTCCCTCTTTCTCTTTCTCTCTCTCTCTCTTTCTCTCTCTCTCTCTCCCTCTTTTCTTCCCTTCTTGTTTTTATATACAATTCTTTGAGATTCGGTCATTTGGAACCGGTTTCCAAAATGATCGGTAACAAAAAATAGTACACTTTATAGCACTCCCCGGGAAATTCTGTCCCTACTTCATGTATGATTCTTTGAGATTCAATCATCAATTATTTCCCGAAAAATTGAAAAAATTAAAAAAACCGGTTTCCAAAAAAATCGGTAACAAAAACTGTACACATCATGGCGCTCCCCGTTAAATTCTACCCCTACTTTATATATAATTCTTTGCGATTCGGTCAATTAATTCCCGAAAAATTGGAAAAATTTCTGATACCGATTTCCAAAAAAATTGGTAACAAAAAATTATACACATCATGGCACTCCCCGGGAAATTCTACCCTTGTTTTATATCAATTCTTTAAGATTCAGTCAATTATTTCCCAAAAAATTGAAAAAATTTTAGATACCGATTCCCAAGAAGATCGATAACGAAAAACTATACACTCTATAACACTCCCCGGAAAATTCTACCCCTATTTTATATACTTTTGGTAAAAATTCGGTCGAATAGTTCAAGAGTGTTACATACATACATACATACGTACATTCATTTTTATATATGTAGATATTTTGTATTTCAAAAACCGTGCCTTCGCCATATTAAATTTGTTGTTTTTGCAGAATCAATAGTACCAGCAAGAGAAATCCTCGATTCCAACAGCGAAAAACTATTCTGATGCTTAAGAAATTCCAGAATAAATTATGATAATAATAGAATAAATAATGATAATAATGTGCCTTATTAACATTGCATTTTTATTATTTAGGTTTTTAGATTTCATCTAGTACGCATCCAGATAATGTTCCAGCAGGTTGTACGCGCTTTATTTTAAATATTCCCCATCCTAATTTGTTCTTGAATGGGCTTTGGCAGTTTTCCTGTTTTTGATTGATTACTAGCTTTTCTCTATTTTTCATTACTAGAATGGTTCTTCTAAACGGGGCAGATTTTAATAAATTATAATTTTCTGTAATCAAGAGACACGGTAGTGTCTCGTGCCAAGTACACGCGGAGCGAGACCGACCGTGTAGACGGAGACTGGCTACGAAAATTAAAAATGATAAGGTGCAGTCAAAATTTGTATATAAAAACCTTCCTTACTATCTGAAAAGCACGTAGCACTGCAGCCAGAAGTCGCTCCCGGGGAGGGAAGCGTGGGCGGGCGGTCAAACGCGTTTATTTTTAATCAAAATAAAATCTTTAAGTGTAGTTCCGATATTTTGTGAAGTTATAGTTGTAAACTGTAGAAATTACGAAAAATTATTGCCAGAAGTCTAAGCCGGGGCTAAAACGTTGCCAGAAGTCGGTAAACTTGTAAAAAAAATTGTTTAAATTTTAATGACAAGGTGCAGTTCTGGCGACTTTGTTTTTATATTATTTGAGGCTTAAAAAAATTGGATATTAATTGCCAGAAGTCAAAACAATGGCTAAATATGTGAAAAATGATAATATCGTAAGAAGTCGGTAAAACGGAAAACAATTCTTTAAAATTTAAATAATAAGGTGCAGTTCTGGCAATTTGTTTCTTTTATTATTTATACTGTTAGTGAACTATATATGCAATTGCAGAAGGCTAAGTGAGGAAAATGCATAAAAAAACCATAATCATGCCGAGTAAGCGCTGAACTGTTAAAACCGTTAGGTGTTTGAAACACATTGTGCCAAATAAATTGCATATAAAAAATACACGTAGACACCGAAAACTACGGAGCGCACTATGTGGACCTCGTCATCGGCAACGTGGGACACCTAGACATCAAACTCAGCGTATTATTACACCTGGACACCGAAAACTATGGAGCGCACTATGTGGATCTCGTTATCAGCAACCTGGGACACCTAGACATCGAATTCAAGCTTGAATCATAAGAATTGACTTAAAAATTCCCTAGCCGCAGAATTAAAATTATTATGTCATGACATAATAAAAATTCGCTGAATTAAAATTATGTCTAGACATAATAAGAATTGGACGAATAATAGTAACCTTTCGAAAGTAGAGGTTTTAAGCTTGAAATTTAAATTTTATTCATTTTTAACAAAGTTACAGCTGCTCAAATTTTGCCTATTTTTAAAGATAAATTTAGTGTTCCTTCAATTTTTGTGAGAAATGTATAATTTGCTTTTACTTAAATATTATTAATTTTTATGTATTTGTTGTTATTGCTAATTTTGTGAATAATTAAAAAATAAAAAATAAAAATGTTTTGCAGATCTTTGCTTAACACTACAAAATAGGTGATATTAGTACAAAATTACTTTTTTCAAAAAAGGTAAAAAAAAGTGCCAAGTACACGCAATATATTTTGTAAATTCAAAAATCTAATCTAAGTGGTAGCTTTATATCTTTTTTGCAAAATTATATTATCTAACTTAACTCAAGTGACATGTATTTAAAAAAAAAGATGTGAATGCTTTATTTTCTTCTTCACAAAATTATATTACCTTACTTAACTCAAGTGACATGTATTACAAAAAAAGAAGTGAAATCTTTAAATTAAATTGCGTCAATTGTAAAGAGAATATGTATATTGCTTTGAAAGATAATTGTTATGCAACTATATACTATAAAGAAATAAAACCCAAGTGGTATCTTCGTATTCCTATTCAAGAGTCTTCCTATTCTAAACCCAAGTGATAATAGCTTCTTAATTTTTTTTAACAAATTTTTAATATTACAAAGAATCATTTGAATTACAAAGAATTAAAGAAGTAACAGTACAAAATAAAAATATTTAATTAAAACAAAATAAATAAATTTTTCTTGTAAAAAAACTTGGCGCTGCTTTTTTACTCCTCCCGCATTCTTTCCTAAATTATGTTTATTGTTTTTTATTAAATCAAAAATCTTAGTACTAATGTTTAAATTTTAATGTTTAAATTTCAAAGTTTAGCACAGCGCCAAGTTTCTTTACAAGAAAAATTTATTTATTTTGTTTTAATTAAATATTTTTATTTTGTACTGTTACTTCTTTAATTCTTTGTAATTAAAATGATTCTTTGTAACATTAAAAATTTGTTAAAAAGAATTAAGAAGCTATTATCACTTGAGTTTAGAATAGGAAGACCCTTGAATAGGAATACGAAGATACCACTTGGGTTTTAATTCTTTATAATAGTTGCATAACAATTATCTTTCAAAGCAATATACATATTCTCTTTACAATTGGCGCAATTTAATTTAAAGATTTCACATCTTTTTTTGAAATACATGTCACTTGAGTTAAGTTAGGTAATATAATTTTGTGAAAAAGATATAAAGCTACCACTTATATAGATTAGATACATGTCACTTGAGTTAAGTTAGGTAATATAATTTTGTGAAAAACAAATTAAAAATTTCACATTTTTTTTTTAAATACATATATGTCACTTGAGTTAAGTTAGATAATATAATTTTGCAAAAAAGATATAAAGCTACCACTTAGGTTAAATTTTTGAATTTACAAAATACATTGCGTGTATTTGGCACTTTTTTTTTACCTTTTTTGAAAAAGGTAATTTTGTACTGATTTTTATTACAGCCGTTGTCTTCAAATGGTTGTCTACCTTTTCTTGATTCTGATGTTTACTTGCATACTCTAACTCATCATTTTGCATTTCTAGCCCTGACCCTAAAAGTCACCGAGATCTTCTTATACATGCTACTATTTTCTACTATGTTCTATATGTTTATAATGTTTTTATTTCTATTTCTCTAAGCACTATTTGTTGGTAGACTAAAAAAAAAAGTTTTGCACGCTTTCTATTTGCTTGTTTTCAACTACTTGTGTGTAAATATGTTATTAACAATTTACACAATTACATTCCAAGCCGTGACTCTTATTCACAAGATTCTGCGGCGTCCGTAGTCGACGTGACAGTCTCGTACGACTTTGGCTGACAGAAGCGAGGAAACGGTTGAACATACGATAGTAAGAGCGGTCAGGGTTCTGTTGGCGGCTTACGCTCTAAGAAACTCTTGGCTTATGGCGTGAAGAGCACATGCTGTGCCATGTGCCGAAAGGGCCACTCACCTGACAGCCACAAGTGTACCAAAAATTGGTCAGGGAGTGCGAAATCCATAGAGGCAGATACAGCGGTTTAACTAATGGTGAAAAATCCAGATTTTAAAAAAGCTGGAATCCGAATAGGAACACTTATTGGGGATGAAGATTCGTCCACAATCGCGGCAGTCCAACGAGAAACTTCACATCGAGTCGTCAAGTGGTCAAATTCTAATCATGTACGTAAAAAGTTTATTGGAAAACTTTATAAGTTGGCCAACACCCATCGAGAGCTTGACAGAGGATCTGTCATCCCATATTTAAAGCGATGCTTCAATTATGCCTTAGACCAAAATAAAGAATATACTGAAGCTACGACGAAAGCTCTATTAAGCATTGCCGAGCACATATTTGGGAGCTATAGCAACTGCGGCACTTGGTGTGAGGCCAAAGACAATCCGGAGTACGTGTTTAAGAGTTTACCGAAGGGAAAACCTCTTTTTAGTAAAAGTCTGCAAACTGCACTTCATGGGGTCTTGATGGAGTTCACATCTCGGGTGTTGAAAGTTGCGCCAGGGGGATCGTCTCAACTCAATGAATCATTTAACCATATGGTGGCCACCAGAGCATTGAAGTCCAGACATTACGCATCTTCGCGTTCTATCCTTCTGCAAGTGGCAGCAGCAGTCTGTCAGAAAAATTTTGGACCTAAACACATTATCGATGTAAGAGTCGAAGCTGGATTACCGCCAGGAACAATAGCTGAAGAATACCGCCTACGAAGAGAGGTCTTGCAACGAGCAATAGCTGTAAAACGTACCACACTCGAAGCAAAACGCCGTCAATGTTATTTGAAAAATAAAAGTCAACGTATCACCATAGCACGAGAGAGCAGGGAAGGGATTACTTATTAATCGGGCATGGGACTGGATCTTCCTATCGAAACAACTTGTGAAATTGAAGAACCTCTCCGTGAAGACAGTCCGCAAGTCATCGTTAACATCGAAACTACTGGTCTGGCATCAACTGCAGACATCGTTCAAATAGCGGCGAAGTGTGGCGATCAGGAGTTCGCACGGTATACATGCTACCTTCCCAATCTATAAATTGTCATGCAGCAGAAAAAACTGGATTATCAGTGGTTGGAGGAGAGCTACATCATTACAATAAGGTAGTGACGACGATTCCACCACGAGAAGTAGGAGAAAAATTTATACGCTTCCTCGGAGAATGTGGTCCACAGGTGCTGCTGCTCGGACATAATATCGTACGCTTCGATGCACCGCGGATCATTCGTTGGCTACAAGGACTCGGTCTCTTGGAAAGTTTTGTCAAAGGTGTTTATGGAGTGTGCGATACAATTCCACTCATCGGACAAGGAAAAGTTAAAAAACAAGAAGAGCTCGCAAAGTTATATTTGAAGGGCGAGGAATGGGAAAGAATTATAGCTGGTTCTCACAATGCCTTAACTGACTGCCAGATCCTGTACGGTTTACTAGCTCATTTCAAAGTAAGCGATACAGCAATTACGGCCGGGGCTTTGAGATTGCAGACATTACTGCAACGACAAGCAATCGCAAAGAAGAAAGCGCAATTTCTAGAAACTCTTCAGTGCCTAAGAGATCATATTTCGAAGAACATGATCTCGAAAATCGCTGCTGCCGGTATCAATATGAACAGCCTTCGTGATGCGTTCAATTGATCTGGCGCTGACGGTGTCAAACTATGTTTGGCCGTAAGTGTCAATGGAAAACCCCGAGTAACATCGAACAAAAAGATTATCGATAAAGTCATCGATTTTCTTGCTTCGTCAAACGAGGAGAGAGGGATGGAAGTAAGGCCATCTTCTGCATCGGAGAACAATCATTCGCGTTTGCCACATACTGGGTGTGCTGCCTCGACTGGTAGTGCTATGCTGGTATGCTATATCTATTATACGTAAAAATGGCCAGTTAGCTTTTTCAAATAATTGGACTGACTGGGGTGTATACTCTGCGTGGAATCTTGTGGCATGTTCTCATAATGCTTGTTTCCATACAACTGAAAATGTCTGTTTTTATTGCTTTTAAAAGGATGCTAAAGTGACTCAATTACTGACAATTACAGTCAAAGGTCTAATTTTGAAACGGCTTTATAGATCGCAAAATCCTTTTACAGGAGTAAAGTATAGGTACTAATGAAAGGTGGGAATGTAAAATAATTAGTAATAATTGAAAAAAATTAAAAATGCTGTTACCTTATTTTCTAATATCAGAGAGAAACCTGAGAGAGGCCATCCAGGCATTTTTCGTCAATTTTTCTGTGTCGCATTTTCCGACGCGCCGCCTGAGAAAGTGCGCATCAACTACGTCGTTTCGCTCGGTAACCGCACATGGTTTGCGTCCGTGCTAATGGTTCGTGTCCGAACTAGCCAGTTAGAGGGGATATGCTGCGGCTGCGGCGGCCGCGCTCGGCCGGCCCCGGCGCTCGCCGCTCGGCAAGCTTCGAGCGAGGAGAGATGGACAGACATACGATTTACTGCCTCGGTTGTCTCCGTCTATGACGTAGCTGCTTCGCCGGCTATGCGACGTTGCCACGCATTTCGGGTATCGCGTACGGTGTCTCGCCGAGTGCCGAATCTCGAGTTGGCAAATCGACGAGATGCGCTACGTTACATTTATAAATATTTATAAATTATATAAATATATATATATATATGTATGTATATATATATATATATATATATATATATATATATATATATTGTCACGACTTTTTCACTCCCGGACCGCTCCGGGACGTGTGTCGGATCAAAAGGAGTAAGGAGAGCGGGATGACGGGCCTCTCCGACGATTCCCTCGCACCTCCGGCACTTCGCGAAACGAATTTACCGTTGGGCGCCAGACGCGTCAACGCGCGTCCGCGAAATCGCGAAAGAAAACCAACACGAGACGCAAAGCGAGACGTGCGGATGTGCGAGGAATCGGCTAGCTCGACCTAAGGGCTGGGGCGGAGGTGATGAAGGGCGGCGCGATCTTCGGCGGGGTGACACGCCATAAGGAAGGACACGACTCAAGCAATTAACAAATTAAAATAACATTTATTCGGTCGGTCAGACAATCATATCATCAGCCGCGCGAGCGCCAGAAATGAAATAAAAGAATTAGTAATAGCGTGGACGCCAGAATAACGAAGCGCGGCGTGATCGTATAATAAACGCGCAGAAGGCGCTGAGAGATACAGTATGACAAAACTTACAATTAATATAGAACCAACCGGGAACGCGAAATAATCACGGAATTCGAAAGTAAGATTTCGCAGGAAAGGTCGCGAAAGGGCGATACCTCCCGCTCGGAGCGCGTGAACGCAACACCGGGAGTCGTGCGAGAATTCTGTCGCCAATTATCTTAAGCCTAACGAAAGTATGAATCGGGGCGTAAGCCACGTCCCAACGTAATGAGGATCGAACGCAATACAATAACGCGAGATCAATTTCGGCGCGATCGCCAGGAGGCGCGAAATACTATAACAAACGCGAAAAGACAGACTTAATCTAAGTCTAACATTCTAACGCGAGAAATGACCCAAGGTAGCACCGGTCATTCGGGCGAAGACAATACTGTCCTCAGTAATTTCCGCACGCGAAAACGAGACGCCGGGACAATCGGCGTAACGCGAAATACTGGAAGAAACGCGAGGAACATGTGCGGGATTACCGCGAGCAATAATAACACGCGATCACACGACCGATTAACGCGACGGGTGTGCCGACGCACGCGAAACGCCGCAAGAGCGATGTTTAGTAATTTGATACGCCGGGAATACGGAAGGCGCGAGGCCCAACCACGAGCGCGGACATTATGCGAAACGGACACGCCGTAACAGACCTCGCCACGAATCTATCGCGATCTCCAGAGGCTCGCAATCGCGTCTTTACTTCAATTCCGCGGCCACGATACCATCCCGAGGCCCTTCGCTCTCGCTGTCGATCGCCATTCGGTACGCGGTCTCAAGGGACCGCACGCGTCGCGATATTACAACGTTATCCCGGACGAGAGCGTGCACCGGAGGGCGGCGTCGTGGCGTTACATTTCGCGATTAATTACTGCGGGCAACCTCACCGGTGTGATGTCTCCTCGTAGGGCTCCTTGCCGTCACCTCGTATGGAGGATCGCCGCAACGCAACAGATTTTCCCGACTCGGGGCGGCTATCGCGTAGCTTCTAAGGAAAACGTTCGTACTCGCCGACGGACGACCAGAGAGTGTCTCGCTATATTCGCTCGATAACGGAATCGATGCGGCACCCCCTTCCGTAGGGGCGTGCCAACCAATCGAGAGCGAGCGTGCAAGCTCGCGCGATATTCTCACGCAGGATCGTCGTAAGGTGGATCCTTCGGGGGCGCGCAACGGTCCCTCGGCGGCGTAGCGACTTCTACAATTTGTCCCTGGGCAGCGGACTGGACTTTGTTCTGGCCGGTGTGCTTCCGATTTGACCTCGGGGCGGTGGCCAGCCACCCCGTGGGCCGGTATTGCGTGGAGGTAAATTGCTGAGGCCGGGTTTTCCCCAGGCGCCTGGGGCCCCGCTATCGGCGGCCTTGTCCATCGCTGTCTCATTCGCCGCACGCCTGCCGCGTTGCTCTCGCCGCCCGGGATCCATGTAGCTCCCGCTTTCGCCACCCCTCCTCGGTCCTTGGTCCTCCCGGAACCCTCTCGGTCTCGGTACTCCCTCGAAGATTAGCCGTGGTGGGGGTGAGGCGCCGTACGCATTACAATTACACATGAAAATAAGAGAATAATCAAAACGCGGAAACGATATCGATTTTTGGCCTCTGGAGATCTCGTCGTCGCCTCTCTGGCTCGTCCCTGGGTGCAAATTTCCGCGCCTTGTGACGGCGGCGGGGCGCTGCCACGAAGCGGCGGGCCGCAACGTCACAACACCCCACCCCAAGAGGAAGCATACCGGGTGCGGTTGCCCCGCTCAGCCACTCGCCCTCCGGGGTGAGCATAAGAGCGCTCCGCGATCGAGATCTCCAGCTCAGGCCTCGGCACAGTAGAACGAACACAAAATAAGACGGCATAACACAAAAAAAAAATACGAATAAACTAACAACTACTCTTAGTCTACGAAATTCCTTTGTCCCATCCCCACGCCCTGTCAGACCTCGGAACTCGGATTCGGGAGCAGTCATCCACCGCCTCGTCTTTCTCTTTCGGATTTATCGTCGCGATACAAGTCGGACCTTCCTACGATTGCCTACGACGGCGAACGCCTCGCGCTTGCTGTCGACCGCTTACTTAACTCTACCTAACGCCTTTTTAAACGGGAGGCTAACTCCCTTTTGGGGGCCGAGTACGCCGGCAGTACTCGGCTAAGTTTTGCTACATCGTCCTCGACGAGCGGCCCTAACGCGACACCAACGTAACATGACGGGTCGACGGCATAGCGGGAGCGCGGCTTTATGCCTTATCGTGGCTTTATTACGTGGGGTCGGACCAACGCGGTACTACCGAGTAAAGGTGACGGGGTTAACGGCGGGATCCCTTATGACCCGTAAATGAGCGAATAACCGGAGGGTTCGGGGGGGGGAGAAGTTAGGGTTCTATCGCACCACTTTGATTCCTTTATCCCTTTATTCGCCTTGATAAAGGCGTTCATACAAAAATAAAAGATCGTTTACACAATAGGGTACCTCCTTCTTACACGCATCACGGAGGGTAAAGAAAGGAGAAGGAGACCGTTGATTACGCGAGCTGGGCGCGGTAGCCCAGAAAGACAAAAATAAACTATCCCATACTAAGGAGGAGAAAAGAAAAAAAAAACATTTTGTATTGGACGGTAATCGGGGGCGTAGCTTAGCGGCGGAACGTCCCAGGGGGGGGGGCCTCTCTTCCGGGGGGCCTCTTGGCCCCGGTCGTGGCCCTTGCCTTCTTTCCAGGGGCCCTCCCTCCTCCAAGCCTCGCCGCATTCGGGGCAAGTCCGGACCGTGTAGCCCCTTTTGCCGCACCGGAAGCAGTGTCCCTGCCGCCTAGGCTCGGGACACTCGTAAGCGAAGTGGGTGGGCAACCCACAGTTCCAGCACGACTCCCTCTCCGCTGGCCGGTATCCCTCGCGTTCCTCTATCGGGGGAGTCTCCGGGCCCGGGTCCCGCGGGGTGGGTAGCCCCTCGACGGTTTCGTATGCCTGAGGTCCCGACGCCGACGTTGAACGGACCCCTTTCCACTCGGGGGCCTGTCGCAGCCACCAGAGCATGTCTTCCTCGAAGGACTCGTCCTCGGTGTCGGAGATTCGGGCCGCTCGCCCGCGTCCGGCCTGGGTGCCCCTTTCCCAGGTGTCAGGGGCGGCCTGTGTGGCTTCACCCCTAACCGCCACGGTGGCCTGAACGGACACCGTTCTCCGGGCAGGCCCATCCCGCCTCTCCCTGCCGTCCGCGCCGGCAGGTCGCCTAATTATCCGAGCCATGCGGTCGTTCAGCGCCCACCAGAACCCTGGTTGAGCCTCCTCCACCCTAAGTAGCCGGAGAACCCATCGGGACACGCGTGCGGCCAACTCGTCCCCCGCCCGCCGACCATCGATCCGTCGATTTAGTCGGTCGGGGTCCGTTCCCATGATTAGGGTTAGTGAGTTAGCTGCTACGCCAGGTTAGGGGTTAGCAATGCTCGCCGCCTCGGTAGCCTACGAAACATACTCAAACGCAAGTCAGAATCTTCAACGAAGAGAAGGAATCAAGTGGGCGCGAAAGTCTATTCGTAATATGGTTTTAAATCCTTAACGTGGATTTTTCCAATCAAATTACCTAATGAATCGGCAAGTTCGTATACTACCGGCGACAGAATTCTTAGCACGGTGAAGGGACCATGAAATTTGGTCGCTAACTTCGCAGACACGTGTTGAGCGGCGGACGACAAGACGTGCTGTCGCTTCAACACTCGGTCGCCTACGGCAAACCGACGGTCTCGCCTACGCGAATTATAATACCGAGTTTGTTTCATTCGCGCAGTCTCCAAATTTTCGACAATCCAGGCCCGCAACTGGTGGATTTGTTCCATCCTTTCCCTCCAAATGGCGGGGTCGGAGTTCTCTACCTCGACCGCAGCGTCTGCTCGTTCGCGAAACAGATTAACAGGTTGTGGTTCCCTCCCGAAATTCAGAAACGCCGGAGTCGCTTGAAGCGAAGTGTGGTGTGCGGAATTATAAGCAAAACGAAATTCGTTAATGTTTCGGTCCCACTCGCGGTGGTCTCGACCCAAGAAAGCGGTAATCATCGTTTTGAGTACGCGATTAACTCGTTCGACGGGATTCGCCTGGGGGTGATAGGGCGGTACCGCAGTATGTTGAATTCCGTACCGTGTCGTTAACGCCTGTAATTCTCGGTTTAAAAATTCCGTGCCATTGTCGGTTAATAAGACGCGTGGTGCTCCCCAACGAAAAATAACGAGGTTTTCGATAGCTTCTCGGATATTCTTACCGGTCGCTTTACGTAGCGGACAACACTCAACCCATTTGGTGAACAAGTCCTGCATTACGAGAAGGTACGCGTGCCCCGACTTACTGGGCGGAAGCGGCCCCATAATATCGGCGGCGACAACCGTCCACGGAGCTTCGATCACTCGTTGGCCCATTAATCCCGCGGGAACATCCTGTTCTACTTTCGCTCGCTGGCACGTGTCGCACCGGCGCACGTACCGGGCGATCTCGTTGAACATCTGCGGCCAATAATACCTCGTCGCGACACGGCGATAAGTTTTCTCCACACCCAAGTGTCCGGCTTGAGGTGGATCATGGTTGGCGCGAATAATTTCATCGCGAGAGTCCCTTGGTACAACAAACTTCCATTGGTCGAGGTCATCTACGGTTTCGTTAATTACGGGATGGGGTCTACGAAAATATAACCGATCCCCCTCTATTTTCCATCCCGGAAACTTTTGCGGGCGCTCGAGAACCTCGTTAAATCTTTTCGCGTACCAGTCGTTCTCAACCACGGCGACAGCGCACAAGTCGTCATCTTGCTCGTAAATTCGCGAGAGGGCGTCCGGCACATAGTGCATCGCACCTTTTCTGTGCTCGATTCGGTAGTCGTATTCGAGTAACTCGAGAGCCCACCTCGCTAACCGTCCCGTCGGATTCTTTAAATTATGCAGCCACCGGAGGCTGCTATGGTCCGTTACGACGGTAAATCGGTAGCCCTCGAGGTAGGGCCTAAGTTTTCTAATCGCCCATATGACCGCGAGGCATTCCTGCTCGGTGGTCGAGTATTTTCTTTCCGCGTCGGACAAAGCCCTACTCGCGAAAGCTATTACGTGTTCGACTCCGTCTATTTTCTGAGTGAGTACTGCGCCCAAGCCGACGGAACTGGCGTCCGTTTGTAGCTCGAACGGGATGCTGAAGTCGGGACACGATAAGGTGGGTGGGGAAGTAAGACACCCTTTAATAGTCTCGAACGCGGCTTGCTGTTCCTCGCCCCACCCCCACGGCTGATTCTTTTTAAGCAGTCGCGTTAATGGTTCTAAGTGAGTAGCGCACTGCGGGATAAAACGGCGGTACCACGACGCCATACCAATAAATCGACGCAATTGCCGGAGGTTACGCGGCGCGGGATAATCCCTGATCGCGACTGTCTTATCGGGATCGACCTTTAGACCCTTGCGCTGCACCAAAAATCCGAGATACTTCACCTGCGAGCGGCAGAACTTACTCTTCTCGGGATTGATCGTCAAGCCCGCTTCGCGAATACGCTCGAAAACGCGTCCTAACCACTCGAGGTGTTCCTCGAACGTTTCGGTCGCCACCACGATATCATCTAGATACGCGAACGCATACGAATCCATCGCTGGTCCGATAGCGATCCGAAACAAACCTCTGGGAAAGTCGCAAGGAGCCCCCGTTAAACCAAACGGCATCCACGTTTAAAGTGAAACAGGCCCTTTCCCCGGCAACCGCGAAAGAGCCGTGATTTCCCCGGCTCTTTTGAGATAGCGGAATCTGAAAATAGGCTTGGCTTAGGTCAATGTCGAAATGTACCGAGCTTATTTCTTAATTTATCGAGGATCCCGTTCATGTATGGTAACGGGTACGCGTCCTTTTTCGAAAACATCGTTCACTTTTCGGAAATCTAAGCAGAAACGATATGTCCCGTTCGGCTTTTAATCATGACGACGGGTGTCGACCACTCGCTCTGCGACGGATTCAATTATACCGGCTTTCAGCAGGCGGTCTACTCTTCTCATAAATGGCCTCTTTGATTCTCGGCGACACGGGGTAACACCGTTGCCGAATGGGAGGGTGATCCCCGACCTCGATATGGTGTTCGGTTAACGTGGTAGCTCCGAGCTCCTCCGAATTGACCGTAGCTTCAGACGCTAAAAATTCTTGTAGACGCTCCTCCTGGCCCGGCGTTAATTCACTCAACCCGCAACACACGAGGGGCGACGCTTCCGGTTTCGCGCCCTCCCCCCTTTTTCAGCTAAGTCCGGTTCGAGACTTGCGGCCTCTCCCTCGGCTGACGCTACGCGCACGCTTGCGAGCGAACTCGAAGAACCTTTCTCAAAACGGTAACGTCGCGAAGGATCCTCGTCAAAATTCCACGTACCGTCTGCGAACTTCACGCTTAGGCTAAAAGCCTCCAAAAAATCCATTCCCAATATGCACGGCAACGCCAGAGTTGGTAACGAACAAATCATCATATTCAAGGTTTTACCCTGAACGCGTATCGGGACCTTTACCTCCCCCCTCACTCTCGCATTCTGATCGGTCGCGGTAGTCACGCGCCTCCCGCCCGTCCTCTTAAACGAGAACCCGAGCTGCTTAATCAACGCGGTGACCTCCGGACCCGCCAACGTACAGCTAGAACCGGAATCTACGAGGGCGCGGACTTCGTGTCCCGCGATTTGCACGCGTAGGAAGTTGAGAGAAGCTGAGCCGCCTCTACCACCGAAAGCGCTATACGCGGCATCGCGATCTCCCACCGACGACGAATCCCTGGGGCCGGAGGGGTAAGGAGCCGGGTGGTCCCAATTCCGCGACTCCGCTACTCGTTTCCCGAACATTTCGGGCAAGTACGGGTGGTGACCTCGGCCTTCCCGCACCGGTAGCAATGTCTGGTCGCAATTCCAGCACGTGGCGATGGGGTTCACGCTCGCGGAAGCCGGCGAATCACCCGACCCGCCCGTCGCAGGCGCGGCTGCCACGACCGAAGTATTCGCTTTCGGCCCGTTGGCCTTACCCTTCCTTGCACCTGTCCCGGTGTCGCTCGATTTCGCAGTGGACACGCCAAGCGCGGCCACGGAGTCGCGTTGGTCCCCCCCCCCGAATTGCGGTTGGCGCCCTTGGGCGCGCGGTACGCCAGATCCGGGAAGAAGGAGCGTTCCGGCGTGGGAGGAGCGCGATAATTCCGTGCGGCGCGGCTGCTAGCCTCCGCCCGAGCGGCCCATCGTTCGAGCGCGTCCATATCGTGAACCGAATCCCTAGGTATCTGGGTTTGTAGGCGGGGACGCAGGTGTCGGTGAGCGTAGCCGACCTTTTCCTCCTCACTCCACGGCGGCGATAACCGATCAAAAAGCGTATTTAAACACGTTAGGTAGTCCGTCGCGGTTTCGTGTTCCTTCTGCGTCCGTCGCATTATCTCGTCGCGAAGGGCGAACTGGAAATCCGGGTCCCCAAAACGTGTACGCCACGCGGTTTTAAACGCGGCCCATGTCGTTAGGCGTTCCCTCTTCCCGCGAAACCAATACAGCGCAATGCCCGATAAAAAGAACGGAAGACACCGCAAAATGTCCTCGTCCGCAACGGGCATCAATTCGCGGCCCTCCTCGATACGCAACAGAAAAGTCTCGGCATCCTCTCCGCGCGCGCCTGTGAACTTCAGATCCCATTTCCGCATGATATTATAAATGGCTGTCGCGGAGTTACCGTCGGGATCGTGCAAGGCCCTAGGCGTATGAATCCGCGAAACGTCGGAGTGATCACGATGCGCTCGCGCACCCATCGTAGCGGACGGACTATCGGGGCGAACGATTTCTACCGGGACACCGAGATATTCGGTATGGACCGGGGGGTTCGCTTCGGTCCCCGCCGTCTGGTTTAACTCCAGGTTCGTCGCGCGGTTTACGTCGACGTCGGCCACGCGGCTCGACTCTCGACGCGTGACCGTCACCAAACGCAACAAACGAAGGGTCAGCTCGGGATCGGATCCTTCGATAGATAGCTCGCGTCGACTCAACTCGGCGATTCGTTCTTCGCGCGAAGCGTGGATAATCCACTCGTCGGTGAGCTCGATTGGATCCATCTCGTCTATTCGAACTTTTATTATTAAATAGAGAACCTAATTTTCGCGGGAGCTAACGGAGCACCACTGTATCGCGGAAAGGGAATAATAGTACGCGAGCACTAATACACGGTCAACAATACACACGAAGGAATGTGAAAGTCTCTATTCAGCGCGAAATCTACGGAAGGCTACCGTATTCTCAAAAGAAAATAATAATACGCGAACACTAACACTCGCGAATGGAATGCGAAGGTAACGCGAGATAGGCAAATAGTTTTTCAGACGCGACAGCTCGCTGAACGTAAACACCGAATTCCAAAGCGCTACGCCGTATCGAATAATATCGCGAAATCACCGATCAGCCCACCCGAACACGGTTATTCGAATAAGCATCGAAATAATATTTTCCATTAAGCTGAAAGAAAGAGGTTAACACAGATAATATAGCATATAATATAGCGTCAATAATAATTCATACCAACAAAAGGGATCATTTATTTATTTCAACAGAACACAAAAAAAATCAATAAGGAATCCGCGAAACTCTTGTCACCCGCACGAAAATTATCGTAGCGTTAGCGCAAGCCCTTTACGTGCCTTTCGGCGATCTTTCGGCAGCCCCACGTTGGGCGCCAAATTTTGTCACGACTTTTTCACTTCCGGACCGCTCCGGGACGTGTGTCGGATCAAAAGGAGTAAGGAGAGCGGGATGACGGGCCTCTCCGACGATTCCCTCGCACCTCCGGCACTTCGCGAAACGAATTTACCGTTGGGCGCCAGACGCGTCAACGCGCGTCCGCGAAATCGCGAAAGAAAACCAACACGAGACGCAAAGCGAGACGTGCGGATGTGCGAGGAATCGGCTAGCTCGACCTAAGGGCTGGGGCGGAGGTGATGAAGGGCGGCGCGATCTTCGGCGGGGTGACACGCCATAAGGAAGGACACGACTCAAGCAATTAACAAATCAAAATAACATTTATTCGGTCGGTCAGACAATCATATCATCAGCCGCGCGAGCGCCAGAAATGAAATAAAAGAATTAGTAATAGCGTGGACGCCAGAATAACGAAGCGCGGCGTGATCGTATAATAAACGCGCAGAAGGCGCTGAGAGATACAGTATGACAAAACTTACAATTAATATAGAACCAACCGGGAACGCGAAATAATCACGGAATTCGAAAGTAAGATTTCGCAGGAAAGGTCGCGAAAGGGCGATACCTCCCGCTCGGAGCGCGTGAACGCAACACCGGGAGTCGTGCGAGAATTCTGTCGCCAATTATCTTAAGCCTAACGAAAGTATGAATCGGGGCGTAAGCCACGTCCCAACGTAATGAGGATCGAACGCAATACAATAACGCGAGATCAATTTCGGCGCGATCGCCAGGAGGCGCGAAATACTATAACAAACGCGAAAAGACAGACTTAATCTAACGCGAGAAATGACCCAAGGTAGCACCGGTCATTCGGGCGAAGACAATACTGTCCTCAGTAACTTCCGCACGCGAAAACGAGACGCCGGGACAATCGGCGTAACGCGAAATACTGGAAGAAACGCGAGGAACATGTGCGGGATTACCGCGAGCAATAATAACACGCGATCACACGACCGATTAACGCGACGGGTGTGCCGACGCACGCGAAACGCCGCAAGAGCGATGTTTAGTAATTTGATACGCCGGGAATACGGAAGGCGCGAGGCCCAACCACGAGCGCGGACATTATGCGAAACGGACACGCCGTAACAGACCTCGCCACGAATCTATCGCGATCTCCAGAGGCTTGCAATCGCGTCTTTACTTCAATTCCGCGGCCACGATACCATCCCGAGGCCCTTCGCTCTCGCTGTCGATCGCCATTCGGTACGCGGTCTCAAGGGACCGCACGCGTCGCGATATTACAACGTTATCCCGGACGAGAGCGTGCACCGGAGGGCGGCGTCGTGGCGTTACATTTCGCGATTAATTACTGCGGGCAACCTCACCGGTGTGATGTCTCCTCGTAGGGCTCCTTGCCGTCACCTCGTATGGAGGATCGCCGCAACGCAACAGATTTTCCCGACTCGGGGCGGCTATCGCGTAGCTTCTAAGGAAAACGTTCGTACTCGCCGACGGACGACCAGGGAGTGTCTCGCTATATTCGCTCGATAACGGAATCGATGCGGCACCCCCTTCCGTAGGGGCGTGCCAACCAATCGAGAGCGAGCGTGCAAGCTCGCGCGATATTCTCACGCAGGATCGTCGTAAGGTGGATCCTTCGGGGGCGCGCAACGGTCCCTCGGCGGCGTAGCGACTTCTACAATTTGTCCCTGGGCAGCGGACTGGACTTTGTTCTGGCCGGTGTGCCTCCGATTTGACCTCGGGGCGGTGGCCAGCCACCCCGTGGGCCGGTATTGCGTGGAGGTAAATTGCTGAGGCCGGGTTTTCCCCAGGCGCCTGGGGCCCCGCTATCGGCGGCCTTGTCCATCGCTGTCTCATTCGCCGCACGCCTGCCGCGTTGCTCTCGCCGCCCGGGATCCATGTAGCTCCCGCTTTCGCCACCCCTCCTCGGTCCTTGGTCCTCCCGGAACCCTCTCGGTCTCGGTACTCCCTCGAAGATTAGCCGTGGTGGGGGTGAGGCGCCGTACGCATTACAATTACACATGAAAATAAGAGAATAATCAAAACGCGGAAACGATATCGATTTTTGGCCTCTGGAGATCTCGTCGTCGCCTCTCTGGCTCGTCCCTGGGCGCAAATTTCCGCGCCTTGTGACGGCGGCGGGGCGCTGCCACGAAGCGGCGGGCCGCAACGTCACAATATATATATATATATATTGTATATATAATTTATAAATATAAAAATTGTATAATAAATAAAACAAAATAAATATTTATTAACATAAAAATTATTTGTTAACGTAATACTATTTTTATTAATTAAGGAAGGAAAGGATTTTTAGGAGTCAGAGGAACAGCTACGCATAATTAAAATATATTACCTATATGTATATTAATATTGTTATTTTATTTCAAAGTAAATTAAAACAAGTACGTATGATATAAAAGTTATTTCTCATAATAATGAATTTGAATTTCCGTGATTTTTTTCT
This sequence comes from Temnothorax americanus, assembly GCF_048541705.1. Lineage (NCBI taxonomy): Eukaryota > Metazoa > Arthropoda > Insecta > Hymenoptera > Formicidae > Temnothorax > Temnothorax americanus. The sequence continues at coordinate 402,640 of NW_027509237.1, forward strand.
CTTCTCCAGCTTTGCCTCTGCCTCTACCTTTTCCTCTACCTCTACCTCTTCCTCTGCCACTGCCACTGCCACTGCCACTGCCACTGCCACTGCCACTGCCTCTGCCTCTGCTTCTGCCTCTGCTTCTGCCTCTGCCTCTGCCTCCCCCTCGCATCGCGTTATATACCGCCCGCACTAACGAGCTTAACGTTTCAGGCTGTAACAAAAAATAAATATTTTAAGTAAAATGACATTTTCGCGTATATATATATATGTTACGGGCAAAGTCCGCATGGTGTGCAGTGTCGGCATTGCCCGGGCAATGTCAGCATTGTACAACGCGACTGGGCAAAGTAGTTTATTAGCGGACATTGCCCGGTTTGATGTGGGCAAAGTTAACACTGCCCATCCAGCGATGGCAATGTCAGCAACGATTATCACATTGCGGACTTTGCTCGGTTCTAAGTGGGCAATGTCGACAATGCTAAATCTCCGTGGGCTAAGCTGCGCTAAATGTCCGTCTATTTAGCGCAGCTTAGTCCACAGAGATTTAGCATTGTCGACATTGCCCACGGAGTCCGTAGTAGTCTAGGTTTCCTAATTTTTGGGGCAGATATTTATGTAATAAAATTATTTGGTGCAAATTTAACAGTATTTATTAGAATATAGATCATGATACAATAGTATATCATCCCGCGCTCACGCCAGTGTCGCCAACTGATCCGCGGGGACTGAGAGCCACTCGAGAGTCGGGCGGTGGGGATACGCACACGAAAAAGAAGCACGTTCGCACGTGCGAGTCAAAACTTTGGCACAATACAAACTAAACCTTTCAATTCTTAATTTAAATCACAAAATAAAAATATTGCAACGCATTTTCGTATTACAAGTACGTTTAAAAAATAAACAGTAAAAAACTACATAAAGTGTACATAAAAAATTTCGTGTACCTTTAGATTATAAAACTTTGGCACAATACAAACTAAACCTAATTATTAATTTAAATCACAAAATAAAACAAAAATATTGCAACGCATTTGTATTACAAGTACACTTAAAAAATAAACAGTAAAAAACTACATAAAGTGTACATAAAAAATTTCGTGTACCTTTAGATTATTACTTATTTTGACATGGCAATGAGTTGTGACATTTCGAATTACATAAAATGCCTGCTTTTTTACACTTACAACGGTTTGTTGTGCATTTAATTTTGCAGCTACATTTAATATGGCCCTGAGATCCAAACGCTGATTGATCAGCATTCATACTACGTAGTGACATCTCACACAGTGGCACATCTGCTGAAGTTAGAAAGATTTCGTTACAAATACCGAACTGATTTCGAGAATAAAGAGAAGATAAAATGCCGCTCTTGGTGCCAATCTTATAAAATCCATCTTCTGTCACTTCTAATATGACGCCTATAATATTTCTCGGATCACCTTTATTGCGATCAACACTTGGCAATGGAATAGTTACGGACGTACCAACTTCAGCAGGTGGAAATTTTTTTTCACTTAGACGTAACATTTTTTTGGCTTGCTTTTGAATACCATCTATCGCTTTAATTTTGTTAGAAATGAGATCGCGTTTGACTATGCAATTCCGACATAAAATAATAGAAGCTTCTGCTTGTGATTCGCCGCAAAAATTATGAACAGACGCCTTGCATTCTATGCAGTGATATATATCACCATCTCCTTTCTCACAAACAGAACATGTTACGACAATCGATGCAGAATTTACATTTTCAGGACAATTAATGTTTTCGCGAACTTCTTCAGCAATGAGTGTATTGTTGGTGTTCTCAGATGATCCGTTGTCATTATGTACTTCAGTTGAATCAATTATGTGTTCTAATTCTTCTTCTGTTACTATATCATTTATTACCGACGACGGTAATTGGGATGATTGAAGACCAACGTGAGCTTTTCTTCCAAACATTGCTTCATAGGGTGTTTGTTTGATTGCAGAATGCCAACTAGTATTTTTCTTCCATTGGCAGAAACGTAATCCTTCACTCCATTTAGACAAATTGTTGTCCTCCATCCAGGCGACGAGTATATCCTGTACATCTCGGTTCGCACGTTCAACGCTACCCTGGCTCTGAGAATGTCTTGGTTTGCCGTGCACTATTTTAAGATCAGGCCACATATTTTTTAATTCCTCTATAACGCTGTTACAAAATTCTCTTCCGTTGTCTGATTGTAAGACGGATGGAGCACCGATAACGCAAAATATGTCTACAAGATTATAAGCGACTTCTGCAGCAGTCTTGGTCTTTAGCGGGCGAAGATACACAAATTTGGTTAAGTGTTCTTGATAATTTAAAATGAATTTATATTCTCCATCCTGGCTTGTTTGCATATCGATCAGGTCTACTTGTGCTCGGTGATTGATTTCTTTGAATATCAAAGGCTTAACTACACCTTTTTTGGGGTGAGCTTTCTTCTTTTTACAGATGAGACAAAGCTCAAGGTAAATATGAATTACCTCTCTCGTTATATTTACGTATTTCGTTTTAATATTCTTTTCTAATTTATGTTTTCCGCCATGTCCGGTTTCCAGATGTGCCGCATGGATAATATCAAAAACTTGTTCATTATGTGTGTAATACTTAATCTCCTTCTCGTTTTTTAACAAAGGTTGAATAAGTTTCTTAGATTCACCTATAGATAACACATCGTATCTTTTAAGACGTCTGTAATCGGTGTGTGTCTTTTTGGTCCTCACCTTTGCTTCTTCTACCGCAGAAATTAAATCTTCATATGCGTTTGCATTTTTTATTAAAAAAGAATTTACACGTAGCTTTAAAGATTTTAACTTTTCTTCGAACTTTTGACGCATTTGATCTCTTTCTAAGTCCGTATCACACATGACTGACATGACACACAAGTAATGAACACAATTTTGCTCAAAACTTCAAAGACAAGGTACAGTTTTGCGTAAAATATTCGACAATTTTCCACTGCTACGAGTCTCGTACATTAACGTAATCGTATGATACAATAGTACATCATCCCGCGCTCACGCCAATGTCGCCTGCTGATCCGCGGGGACTGAGAGCCACTCGAGAGTCGGGCGGTGGGGATACGCACTACGCACACGTGCGAACGTGCTTCTTTTTCGTGTGCGTATCCCCACCGCCCGACTCTCGAGTGGCTCTCAGTCCCCGCGGATCAGCTGGCGACATTGGCGTGAGCGCGGGATGATGTACTATTGTATCATACGATTACGTTAATGTACGAGACTCGTAGCAGTGGAAAATTGTCGAATATTTTACGCAAAACTGTACCTTGTCTTTGAAGTTTTGAGCAAAATTGTGTTCATTACTTGTGTGTCATGTCAGTCATGTGTGATACGGACTTAGAAAGAGATCAAATGCGTCAAAAGTTCGAAGAAAAGTTAAAATCTTTAAAGCTACGTGTAAATTCTTTTTTAATAAAAAATGCAAACGCATATGAAGATTTAATTTCTGCGGTAGAAGAAGCAAAGGTGAGGACCAAAAAGACACACACCGATTACAGACGTCTTAAAAGATACGATGTGTTATCTATAGGTGAATCTAAGAAACTTATTCAACCTTTGTTAAAAAACGAGAAGGAGATTAAGTATTACACACATAATGAACAAGTTTTTGATATTATCCATGCGGCACATCTGGAAACCGGACATGGCGGAAAACATAAATTAGAAAAGAATATTAAAACGAAATACGTAAATATAACGAGAGAGGTAATTCATATTTACCTTGAGCTTTGTCTCATCTGTAAAAAGAAGAAAGCTCACCCCAAAAAAGGTGTTGTAGTTAAGCCTTTGATATTCAAAGAAATCAATCACCGAGCACAAGTAGACCTGATCGATATGCAAACAAGCCAGGATGGAGAATATAAATTCATTTTAAATTATCAAGAACACTTAACCAAATTTGTGTATCTTCGCCCGCTAAAGACCAAGACTGCTGCAGAAGTCGCTTATAATCTTGTAGACATATTTTGCGTTATCGGTGCTCCATCCGTCTTACAATCAGACAACGGAAGAGAATTTTGTAACAGCGTTATAGAGGAATTAAAAAATATGTGGCCTGATCTTAAAATAGTGCACGGCAAACCAAGACATTCTCAGAGCCAGGGTAGCGTTGAACGTGCGAACCGAGATGTACAGGATATACTCGTCGCCTGGATGGAGGACAACAATTTGTCTAAATGGAGTGAAGGATTACGTTTCTGCCAATGGAAGAAAAATACTAGTTGGCATTCTGCAATCAAACAAACACCCTATGAAGCAATGTTTGGAAGAAAAGCTCACGTTGGTCTTCAATCATCCCAATTACCGTCGTCGGTAATAAATGATATAGTAACAGAAGAAGAATTAGAACACATAATTGATTCAACTGAAGTACATAATGACAACGGATCATCTGAGAACACCAACAATACACTCATTGCTGAAGAAGTTCGCGAAAACATTAATTGTCCTGAAAATGTAAATTCTGCATCGATTGTCGTAACATGTTCTGTTTGTGAGAAAGGAGATGATGATATATATCACTGCATAGAATGCAAGGCGTCTGTTCATAATTTTTGCGGCGAATCACAAGCAGAAGCTTCTATTATTTTATGTCGGAATTGCATAGTCAAACGCGATCTCATTTCTAACAAAATTAAAGCGATAGATGGTATTCAAAAGCAAGCCAAAAAAATGTTACGTCTAAGTGAAAAAAAATTTCCACCTGCTGAAGTTGGTACGTCCGTAACTATTCCATTGCCAAGTGTTGATCGCAATAAAGGTGATCCGAGAAATATTATAGGCGTCATATTAGAAGTGACAGAAGATGGATTTTATAAGATTGGCACCAAGAGCGGCATTTTATCTTCTCTTTATTCTCGAAATCAGTTCGGTATTTGTAACGAAATCTTTCTAACTTCAGCAGATGTGCCACTGTGTGAGATGTCACTACGTAGTATGAATGCTGATCAATCAGCGTTTGGATCTCAGGGCCATATTAAATGTAGCTGCAAAATTAAATGCACAACAAACCGTTGTAAGTGTAAAAAAGCAGGCATTTTATGTAATTCGAAATGTCACAACTCATTGCCATGTCAAAATAAGTAATAATCTAAAGGTACACGAAATTTTTTATGTACACTTTATGTAGTTTTTTACTGTTTATTTTTTAAGTGTACTTGTAATACAAATGCGTTGCAATATTTTTGTTTTATTTTGTGATTTAAATTAATAATTAGGTTTAGTTTGTATTGTGCCAAAGTTTTATAATCTAAAGGTACACGAAATTTTTTATGTACACTTTATGTAGTTTTTTACTGTTTATTTTTTAAACGTACTTGTAATACGAAAATGCGTTGCAATATTTTTATTTTGTGATTTAAATTAAGAATTGAAAGGTTTAGTTTGTATTGTGCCAAAGTTTTGACTCGCACGTGCGAACGTGCTTCTTTTTCGTGTGCGTATCCCCACCGCCCGACTCTCGAGTGGCTCTCAGTCCCCGCGGATCAGTTGGCGACACTGGCGTGAGCGCGGGATGATATACTATTGTATCATGATCTATATTCTAATAAATACTGTTAAATTTGCACCAAATAATTTTATTACATAAATATCTGCCCCAAAAATTAGGAAACCTAGACTACTACGGACTCCGTGGGCAATGTCGACAATGCTAAATCTCTGTGGACTAAGCTGCGCTAAATAGACGGACATTTAGCGCAGCTTAGCCCACGGAGATTTAGCATTGTCGACATTGCCCACTTAGAACCGAGCAAAGTCCGCAATGTGATAATCGTTGCTGACATTGCCATCGCTGGATGGGCAGTGTTAACTTTGCCCACATCAAACCGGGCAATGTCCGCTAATAAACTACTTTGCCCAGTCGCGTTGTACAATGCTGACATTGCCCGGGCAATGCCGACACTGCACACCATGCGGACTTTGCCCGTAACATATATATATATATATATATATATATATATATATATATGTATATATATATATATATATGTATAAATGTATACACGTAAATAAATTTCATTATTAACACTTTGTCGAACGCTGTCACGTATGCGTCTTTTTTTTTTAGGTAACAACATATACACTACTATATATAGTTTACCGGAGATTTCGCTGCTAATTTTCTAGTTTATTTTAGTGAAAATGCGGTGATCGAGTAGACATTTTTTGGTCGAGGTGAAGTTGGGAAGACTTGGCAACGGCGCTGGCTAATCACTGTAGATGCAGGTTATGAGGCTCGTCTTTCTTAGCCGAATTGGATAGTGATTGACACGCCTGTCATGCGTTTTGAAACCCTTTCTCAGTAATTGTCAAAATTCAATCGAAAAGGAGATGTAACTTCACTTGTAATCTTTCTCGACGACTCGCATGATCAGCTGATCAAAACGGAGTCAAATGAAAAAAATCACATAATTTGGAAAAAGTAACATACTTTGTCACGTATGAAATTTTACACCATACGTCATAAAATTATTTTTCTCTTAGCAAAAATTGCCTGAAATATATTTCTGAACGTGAAAACCTACAAACAATCACATGACTAGCACGTAGCGAGACGCCTATACCTTAAAGTACAATGTCTGAGAATTATTTTAATACTATCATGCGAGCAACTAATTCGTAGACGATCAGATGACGGAACTTAGTGCTCAGCGCCAACGGCTGGTCTAAGTTAATCATTGTAATTGTTTTACTGTTAGCAATAAACTCAGATTTAGGAAATATACGTTTTCGATCATTTTAGTAACGAATATATTCATGCAGCAATCTTTTTAAGTGATTGTGTCAATCGCGACGGTACTGTGTTCAATATATAGTGGTATATTTAAATAAATGTTATAATCTGTCAATATTTTATCGTTTTTTTTAGAGCACTTAATTAGCACTTAATTAGCACTAAATTACAGTGTACTTATCTTCTCTGTAGGACCATTTTCTGATATGGGGGGGTCCCAGCTTTATGCATGGCAAGCTAGACCCTCCATTTTTTACGCGATTTCCTGCTAAACGGTTCGAGCACCAAAATTCGGACTAAGACACTTAATTAGCACCTAAATAGCACTAAATTTTTGACCTAGTGCGAACTTGATTTGCGCTGGTGGAGGGTCCAGCTTAATAGAGCCTCTAGAGCCACGACGTCAACGACGACCCCGGCGCCGCGGCGGTCGTAACGGCGCCTATGGCCATGGCGACGATGTCGACGACAGCAGTACGGCTCCGACGGCGACTCAGCCGATCGTATTAAACGTAAGTGTTAAAATAATGGGATAATTTCTTATCATTATTAATAATGTTAACACTTTGCAACGCGACAGTCGCACATATCACATGTGAAGCATACGTGACAGCGTTCGACAAAGTGAAATTTATTTACGTTTATACATATATACATATATATACCTATATATATATATATATATATATATATATATATACGCGAAAATGTCATTTTACTTAAAATATTTATTTTTTGTTACAGCCTGAAACGTTAAGCTCGTTGGTGCGGGCGGTATGTAATAACGCGATGCGAAGGAGAGGCAGAGGCAGAGGCAGAGGCAGTGGCAGAGGCAGTGGCAGTGGCAGTGGCAGTGGCAGTGGCAGTGGCAGAGGAAGAGGTGGAGGTAGAGGAAAAGGCAGAGGCAGAGGCGAAGCTGGAGAAGAGAAAAAAATCACGGAAATTCAAATTCATTATTATGAGAAATAACTTTTATATCATACGTACTTGTTTTAATTTACTTTAAAATAAAATAACAATATTAATATACATATAGGTAATATATTTTATTTATGCGTAGCTGTTTCTCTGATTCCTAAAAATCCTTTCCTTCCTTAATTAATAAAAATAGTATTACGTTAACAAATAATTTTTATGTTAATAAATATTTTGTTTTTTTATTATACAATTTTTATATTTATAAATTTTATATACAATATATATATATATATATCTATATACATACATACATATATATATATATATTTATATAATTTATAAATATTTATAAATGTAACGTAGCGCATCTCGTCGATTTGCCAACTCGAGATTCGGCACTCGGCGAGACACCGTACGCGATACCCGAAATGCGTGGCAACGTCGCATAGCCGGCGAAGCAGCTACGTCATAGACGGAGACAACCGAGGCAGTAAGAAATCGTATGTCTGATGTCCTTCTCTCCTCGCTCGAAGCTTGCCGAGCGGCGAGCGCCGGGGCCAGCCTAGCGCATCCGCCGCGGCCGCAGCATATCCCCTCTAACTGGCTAGTTCGGACACGAACCATTAGCACGGACGCAAACCATGTGCGGTTACCGAGCGAAACGACGTAGTTGATGCGCACTTTCTCAGGCGGCGCGTCGGAAAATGCGACACAGAAAAATTGACGAAAAATGCCGGGATGGCCTCTCTCAGGTTTCTCTCTGCTAATATAAACAGTTGTATAAGTATAATATGTACGAAATGAAATGTTCCCACCCTTCAGAAGACGTGCACAAACAATAACGTACCTTTGAAATTGAGATTAAAAGCCTGGAATAAAAATAAGAGCATCGAAGAAATTATAACCTATAACCATGTCTATATCCTTGTCTTTCATCATTGTCTATACAAGGACAGATATAGAATTCGGTCGGTAATACAAACGTCTTTAGGATCCCCTTAAGTTAGGCGTCTCGCTACGTGCTAGTCATCCCTGGTAACCATATCTGTTAGAAACGGACATTAAAGATCGTAAAGAGATTGTGTAAGTGTAGACATCTGTGAGCATAATAGATTGTAAGCGGCGATTCGATAGCAGGCTCATAGATGGCATCGATATTACAGTTATTTATTTATCTTCAGCGTTAAGTGTTTCGCGCACGCGGCGACGACGACGTCGCGCCCTAGCGCCGGAAAACGATTCGAAACGACGATACTGCGCAAGCGTAAAACGTATCGAGATGAACGTGAAGCCCGCCGGGAAGGTATTCGTCTTCCGGCTAGCGAGGCGAAGAGTTGCGTTCCTTCTACCGGCGTCGTATATATTCGTAAATTGTGACGCGAGTGCAATCCGCCAGACTATTGAGTCTGAGATTAACTCGAGCTATTCCAAGGACGTCTCCGCAACATCAGAGGAGACATTTCAGTATGGATTAGAGGCGATGACAAGCACCTCTCACGATATACGACGGAAGGAAGGACGAACTTAGCCATTTTTCAACCAGGATTCGGCAAACGGACAATCGCGGCCATTTTGCACATTGCAAAGGTCCTCCTGGTTTTGGTCGATGACCATCTTATCCAAAGATAGACGGCGGATGCTTTCAGGTAACATATCGAACTCGTGTAACTCAGAGATCCATTAAGAGATTGATCGGCAACTCTCAAGCGGATTATGATGAACGCAATGTTC